>NC_064894.1:3335833-3638863 GCF_929443795.1 Astur gentilis | reverse complement strand
GCTTTTAATACAGTTCCTTTGCATATTCCAACAAATGACCAATGTACATTGCAATCACGTCAGTTCTGTATCCAATTTATTTTTCAAATATTCGATGTGCTGAACAATACTTATCTTAAAGACCACATTTCTTTTCATTACCTGTCAGACTGACTGTGCTCTATAGGAGCAGTGTGGTCGACAAAGTCCAGGAAGAATGCATTCCTCTGCATTCCATATCATATTAACTGCTCTAAGACTGCATTTCCTTAGCTACTAATGACCCGCATGTTTCAGTCGGATTCTATGACTCTTTCTTTTCCGGTAATCTTTCTTTCTACAGTAAAGAGAAATATTAGACAGTAACATTTATCATTAACAAATTAAATTAAATAGGGGAGTGAGTGACCAAGAATACAGAAGAAAATACTCAGATATACATAAATCATTATTTTTTTAACCTTGTAACAAGAAAGGATTTCCTAGATATAAAGGAAAGTGATTTGATATTTATACATTAACAACATGCTTTGCCTCCTATGGATTTTGAAAGAGATGAATTTGGATGTAAGGAAAGACAAAACCTTGTCTTGTCATGAATTCCATTGTATAACATAGGGAACACTTGGAATCTATAAAAAATGAGATATTAATAAATCCTAATTCTAAAGCAAATAAGTCAAAAAGCAGGGAAGTTTGAAACTGCACATGGTGTCCAAGAAGAAATAATCTTTTTACAGAATCTTGAGTTCTTCTAGGCTTACAGCTTAGTGAAACAAAGTGAAGCAAATTTAATACAGACATTATATGGAGATATAATAAACACAGAGTTTTCATTGCTCCTTTTACCAACATTTATACTTTTTTTGATGTGGCAGTTCAGACATAATGTCATCTGAGGTGGCTTAGAGCGGTTCAGGATTATGTTTAAGACTTCTTTGTGAAAGATTTCTTTTGAGATTTTCAGTTACTGGCCCCAAATTTAAGTTGGTCTCCTATAGGGTCTGTGCACACCTGACAGTCCCATGCAGATGTCTTGGAGACCCTACGATATTGCAAATGGCATTATGAGCTGTGTTTAGTCAACTATTTTCTTTATTGGATAGTTTTTATGACATTTAATTCTAGCCATTGGAAAGATGGGGAAGGATTCAATTCAATGTTGATACCTAAAATCATGCCACTGCTCATTTACCTGTTGGGTTCATTCTGCCCAATTTGGATATCTGCTTTAGGCTGTCATTAACTCTTTCTGGAGTCACCAAACTATGAAGAAAGCCTATATAATTAAGACTTCTCCAAACCTTAAGTGTTTGAGATAAGTTTAAGGGTTTAAAGCAAAATAATTAGGTTTTAGATAGTTTAAGAAAGACAAGATTACTTCCCATTTTCTAACTATTTCTTGTGTGATTAAAAAAGACAGTAGCATTACTTGTAGTGGTTCATCATGATAAATTTACCAATTAGACCCAAATGTTATAATTTTCTAAGATGCAAAGACTTTTCTTTAGGGGTATTTTTTTGGCAAAATTTTAACCTCAATAAATCCACCCCCCCCCCCCCCCCCCTCAACCCCCACTCCACCCCCCCTTTCTTTTCTGGCAAAAAGCAAATGCTTTCCCAAAAGAATAAAGATGACCCCCACCCCCACCCCCCAGTTATAATGACAGACTTCTATAAGCTAAGTGTCTCAAGCTAGAAATTGTAATTTTATAATAGACACTTTAATGCCAAGACTGTTGGATGAAAAAAAGACTACTGTTGTGGTGGCTAAATCCCTGATGCTGTCAAAAGAGCAGAGCTACCTTCTGGACACTGTTGCCGCTGTGCTACTTCTGAAACATATCAGAGATGGTAAAATGTTCAGTCTCTCATTACATGTTAAAAAAAGAGGAATTATAAATCAAGAGAAAGCATTTTTTTGATTCTGAGCAATTCATTCTTCATTATACTGAAGTCAACTGCTGACCTTAGATGTGCATAGCAAATTATAATTTCTGAGAGCTCTGACATGTTTTGCCATTTCCCACTGGTGCAGTGTATGAGGTTATTACCCCAGCTCTCGGTCCTAAGCAGGCAGTATATCTGTTTCTCACTGCTGCACTTCATAACCTGGTATATGAACTCAAATGACCACTGATTGCAATTATCATCGTGGTCTGAGAACTGCAAAGCCATGTCACAGACCCGTTGCCTATTCTGTGTCCCTGCAGTAAGGTAACAAACAGTTGAGTATTGTAACTTCTTAGTAAATCGCAGCATAAATGTAAAGATAATAGGTCAACCCCCTGACAGACATCTCACTTGGGGGAAAAAAAACCAACAAAAAACCCCCAAGCCATACCAAGGCACTAAAGTGGCATACAATTATTATTTTATTTTTTTTTTAACAGAAGGATCACATAAATTAACTTAATATTGTAGAATAGCAAAGTAGATGGTAATAAATGCCAGGTTGTTTTTAGGAAGCTTGTGAGAAAGGTCATTCCCTAGTTCAAAAAATGTAAATCTGTAAGTCATACAGTTTTCTCATACATCTTGACAACTCCTTGAAATAAGGAGTTTAGACTTGATGAATAACTTGGTAAATTCACAGGGACTGGGCTCACTCTTTCCAAAAGAGAATACTTTGAAAATTTTGATTTGCAGATTGTTTGGAAACTTGTACTCTTCAACGCTATTCAGACTAAAGGAAATATCAGAAAGATTTGAATTTTCTGTGAAGCAGAAAGTTTAATTTTGGACTGACTTGTTGAAAGCTACACTTAAAATATGATTTACCATGTTCCTACTACTGTGCTAAAAATCAAGATCTGTTTTCAGTTATTACAGTTGTGGGAATCCCATAAGCTCCTAAAAGTAAAAATCTGTGCCCACAGGTCTTCCGCTCTGTCCACACCACAACTTACAATCTATCTGCAGCAGCCTTGCCATCTTCTTGGAGTTTTATGCAATAACATTTCATTCATTAAAGCCAAAAGGAATAAAGAGGTGACTTAATGAAAGATAAATGTCAGAAGACAGACGTGGGAAGCCCAGAAAGATGATGAGGACTTAATAAGAATAAAACCTCTATCCTCTATTTAATTATAGTTATTGTCTATTTTGAAATAACTTCACTTGAGCAAAAGGACAAAACTACATTATTCACCCTTCTGTTTTAGAAGGGTCTGTTGTGCTGGTTATTAATTATGGTTAGTATAATAAACATGCCTGGAAGAAGCACCTCAAATAAATGATCAGACACATAGAAAAAAAAAAAATTGACCCGTTTAAATGTCAAGAAATCGCACTTTTAATTAACGAGCTTGTTATTTCTCAGAAGGAAGATTATCAGATGACAGCATTCATATTTTAATTAGGAGAGAATACCTTTGCACTCTTCCTCAGGCAGAGTAGGAAATTTGTCATGCAAGCTGATTTTCTTTGTGAACTGTTCTGCTCTGACTGTAGGCCCAGACTCTCCAAGGCAAAACTGCACTAAAATCGATAGCACAGATACCGGAATAACCTGGAGAACCTTGGACACTTTCTCTGACGAGGGCACTTTTACTGATGACTTAAGAGGAGTCGTAATTTTGCCCATAAACCTAATCTGACTTCAGGTCTGTACAGTTTCCATACTCCTTTGATCTTCTATTTTTATCATTTCAGCTCGCTAGCCATTTCCCATCGGAAGACTAATTCCGCACCCATTTATGGCCACTCTTGTTGCTTGTGGTTTTAGCTGTCTTTGACTCCAGCAGAATGAAATGGCTGCACGCTTCCCTCACCTCCGCGGCAACATCCCTTCACTCTTTTCCTTTAGTCTCTCTGGCTTATGTTCTCAGCTCGCTTCTGAGATACGTGTCTGTGTTCTTCTATTCAAGCAGCTAAAAAGCCTTGTGGCCATTCATTTCTTGTGACACTCTTTGATGGGTTTCACTTTGAAGACTTTAACTTCACTTTGACTTTTCAACATGAAATTGAATGTTCCACCCAGGCTTTAATATACCAGGTAGCTTTGATACCAGTGTTCATAATCTGTTGTGTTCATCAATCAAGATTTCTTGTTTAAAATATTAAAAAAAAAAAAAAAAGCCCACCACATTATCCTGATGACAGTGGCTATAGTATCCTAGCAACAGCTTCCTTTTACAATGAGTTGTTTTTCAAAGGGCTAGTGTCCAGGATACTTCAAATAGACTTAATTCTCCATACAGTTTCTCTAACTTCATCATTCCTTTTTTTAAATGCAAAATGTCCTTGATAAGGCTATTGTAACAAATAAAATGTCATATAATCCAGGGGTTTTTCGTTTTTTTTTTTGGTTTTTTTTTTTTGTTTTTTTTTTTTAAAGTCTGCATTTTTATAGTAATGTAATAACAAGGAAAAATGGAACTTCTTCTCTTAGAAAATTCCCCATAGTAAATTGTTTATAAGGAGCTATTTAAATTGATGAAGAGTTCTCTACAGAAATGATTTTCACAGGATGTGCATTTTATCTGGAGTTTTTCTCATAAGGTACCTTGATTTTATTTTTGAAAAATCTGAAAACCTTTCGGTGCTCCTCAAGGAGAGCGGGGTGCCTCCTCCGGGCACTCTGTCTCTGCTCCAGGGACCTTCCGCGCTGCCCAGGGGCACAGCTTGCAGCAGGGCATGCATCGGATAAGAGTCTGGGTGCCTAATTCTTGAGTTCGGACACCATTCCAGCACCCGCGGTATACTGGCACCTGACTGGCAGCTGACTGAATCGATAATTAGACCTAACCCTCCTCTGACAGCCGAAGGGGAGAGCCAGGGCAGCAGGGCAGAGGAATGCTGCTGTCAGTAAGGAAACAATAAGGGGAATAGATAGGTGGGAAGCAATCAGGAAAAGAATCGGTTCTTATTCTCCAGACACGTGGAAAATATCAATAAAAATTATATTAATAGTATATTAAGATCCTTATTGTAATTGTATGCTGTCTGTATTACATGGATTCTCTTCTACCTTCTGATTCTGTAAAATGTGGGGGGAAATTTTCACCTCTATCAAGACATTAAATAAATTGTGTTATGGTTATCATGAGATGGGACTTTAAATTTTAGTTAGCTAGGAGTTTTAATTCTTCATTCAGTCCATTTTAGTCTCACAGAATGGCAGAAATCTAATCAGACTAGACTCTAGGCCTTATTGCAATGTTTCATAGATAAAAGGAGAGTTGACATAAGACATAATAGCAATTCTACAATTATGTCTGCCATTTTTTCTGTGCTGTTAATTTTTTGAGGTCTCTTCTGTAAGAAAATAAACTGGTTTGGATATTTATTTATTTATTTATTTATTTTTGTGTGTGTCTACGTGTTGATCAGAGCTGTTGCTCCCGTAATGTTGATTTTGCCAGCGTGAGTTAGAATTTGGTTATTTACCTGTGGAATATGTCAGCAAACTTGTATAGATAACTTCAGAGAACAGCAAGGAGAGAAACCCATCGCATGTATCATTGCGGAGGTAGGAAGGCAGAGACCTTCTGGCGATGCCCCAATGACTCCCTGTGGCAGATCACAGAACTATACCTTTCCAACAAAGTAAAAGACAGAAATGACGGGAAGGCAAGTGCAGTAGAATCTTTTAAATACTTTCTACATCTTAACTCATTTTCACTCTTCATACGGTTTCTAACATTTTCCTCCGATTTTGCCCTCCTTTGATCATTCGGCTATGATGTTCCTCAGGGAGATCATAATATTATAGCACTCCCTGTGCTGTGGAGCTGATGCTGGGAAAATGAAGAAGAGAGCTGCTGGGAGATGTTAAGGAACAGTTCAAAGCCACATAGATTTTTATGGTCAAAAGAGAGTAGTGTGATCGTTCACTCTGACCTCTCCCATAAAACAGCCCTGGAAGTTTTAAGCCTGTTTTTCATCTGACTGAAAGCCCTATGAGAGGACACAGCGAGTACCAGACATCTGCTGCAACTAACCCCGAGTCAAGACAATTGCCCATATCTTAGGGAGGTTTAGTAAGAAGTCGTAGGCATGGCTGAGAACTGGCAGTTGTGGCTGCACTGCAGAAAATGCACCGTTTATGTTCCAGCGACCTCCACTTTCTTCCCACTTTATTCCCTGGGTTTCAGAGGTTTATGGTTCAACATTCTCCACACCCTGGAAAGAAATAAGAAAATACCAGACAACTTAATCTGTCCACTCGTACATGTTCCTTCTACAGTGGACTGTAATAGAAGTTTACACTAGGCTATGTTATCCAAAACATTTCATATTTTATTTCTGGCTGGATGCGATAGCATTTTTACAGAAACAAAGAACAAAATAGCAACGCTAAACAAAACCACAGATCCTCTCTTAACTGTGTTAGGAAGGAAGGCGAAAGAGTCTAAAGAGAAAGGAAGGTTCATGAATCTTGCAAAGGATCTGTGAATCTCTTTCTATAGTGCTTAAGGGATAATGGTTCTGGTTTCTAACACTGGCCCATATCTCACAGCCTCTTATCCAAAGACCTCACACGCTGAGCTTACACACATAATGAATAATCAGTGGCAGGGTTAAATTATGCACCACAGTGCAAATTCCCCGGGTTCCCTTTGGTGGAATTTTACTGTAGTTGGCAACATAAGTGAAACAGAGAATGCATCTGCTGGCATACGTGATTGCAACACCTGCTTTCTCAGGATTTGTCCCTAAACGCGTCCATGGCCATACAATTTGTCTGAGAAGCAGCAAGATAACAACACTTTACCCACATAGCTGGGGGACCGATGAAAATGTAACAGTTTTTTCCTGCCAAATCAAAGTTAATCCCAGGTCAAATCCCCCCAAAAGTTTTTTCTTCTTGAGTTTTACTGATGAGGAATGCCGGTGCTTTGCAGGTCTTGAAAGATAGTTTACCTGTGAAATGGGTGTTAAAATAAGAGTTTAAAAATCAAGGTCTCCTAAATACAGGAACCATGCTCACCTCCATGTTTTCTGTGATAACAATACTCTTGGAATGAAGAAAGAACAATACTCTCCTGAGGTCATGAGTGAGAAGAGACAAATGCCTGGAAACAAAGAAGTAGATAATAGAAGCAGGGAAATAATTATTATGGCCTATAAAATGTATGCTTCTGCTTTATGGTAAAAATAAGCAAAGAACAAACTAGTTAGCATTTACGTGAAATTCTCAGTAAAAAGGAATCTAAAGAAAGTATTATCTCTGCCTAAAAATGTCTTTCATTTTGCAGATGGTTACCTTCCTTTTCCCTGCCTTTTAGCCATGTGGGAATAGAGTAAATGAGAAGGTAAGAGAAAAGCAATATAATGAAAAGCTAAAAAAATTTTTTGCCACAAAGCATTACTTTAGTTCACATGGTGTATTGTTTTTATAGTCAGCAAACTCTTAAGATTTTTAATGTGAAAAGAAAGTGACACATTCAATTTATTATTATGCCAGCAGTTGTTCTGAGAAATGAAAAACTGCACAGGACTGAGCCATTCATGATCTGATTTGAAAATCACTAAAAAAGGTGTGATTTAGTTACTTCTATAATCTCTACTGCCTTTCAGAGCGGCCAATTCCTCTTGCCGTAGCTGATTTGAAATCTAGATGTTCCTAGGGGTGAGATACTGTAGAAAATAGAACACTGCTAACTCAGACATGCACAATGTGAACCAGTCATTTTGTGTTATAGCTGCTCAGCAAGCAGGAAAAAAAGAAAAAAAAAAAAAGAAAAACAACAGGTAAAGTCTCAGAAAATCTTGTTCAAACTATTGCTGGGCTTCAACTCAGTGGAAAAAAGGGTCAGACTGTATGAGTCTCACTATCTATTGAGGTACGCCAATAAATTTGGATTTTGCTGAAGACCTCCAAAACGTTCTGACTCTGATGAGTTTGATCCTAACGGCTCTTGGCTCAAGCATCAGTAATGACTGGTAAAAATAAAGCCTGCTATACTAAAGATAAGGTTGGAATACAATTACCGTAAGCTTCCAATGTGTAGGAAGAAAATAAATGCTTTGAAAAGGATAGCTATCTGAATATTCACAGTGTTACACTATTACTACTGAGAGAAGTACGGAATGCTTCTCTACACAGCACACAATGGAAGTGTTAAAAATGGGGTTTGCGGCAGACAAATGGCCCTCAAAATCTAAGCTATATATTTGGTGAATTTATTTGCTTAAAAAAAATGAACACACTGTTGCTTTTGTGCTGAAGGAAACATGTATTTCACAGCAGGACTCTACTGGCAACCACTTTTATGTAACATTAATGTTCTGCAAAAGTAGCATATTAGGACATAAATACATTGCTAATAAACAGCAATGTAGTAAATGTTTTGTATGCACACAGAGGGAACAAAGTTACACATAAAGAAGAAAATAAATCTAACGTGAGTATTTTCAAATTTAATCAGGTCAACAGTCTTACTGTGTTTGAGTTTGGGTACATCAAAATGAAAGAGTGAGTTTAGTGGCTAGAATACAGAATTGAGAATCAATATTCCTAGGTTTTATTCTCTGTCACTTACTTGTCATGTGACTTTGGGCAAATCATTTGAGAGCTTTGCGCTTTGGGTTGTTCATCTTTCAAATGAGATATTTACATGATTTACGAGGATGTTGTAAGGCTCAACTCACAGAATATTTGCAAAGGTACAGACTAAGAGGTACTAGAAACGTTAGATGTAATGACAGTAATACTTTGCCATGGCCAGCTGTAAACATTTCTTTATCTTAATGATGGGGCCAATTTGTGACTGTTAAGTATGTCTTTATGCTTCCAAAGGTGGAAAACTATGTCATGGTTTTTTTCCAGTATAAAACTGGCTTCCTATGTTGTACTATAAAGCAGGAATTCTTTGTAATCTCAGGTGCCCTGTGGGACTGCACATGCTACCTTTTTGCTTTATTGTTTTCAGGAGAAGCCCTGCAGGAGGAAACAGCACCCAGGAGGAGTACCAAGGAACTGGAAAGAAAGAAAAAATAAAAAAGACAAATCTATGTTGCAAGTCATTATAGCAAAAATCGTTCTGCTTTAAATAACAAAAAGAAGACTAGAAGTCCCTTGATTAGGGTGATTTATGGTGAAGCTATAATTGTGTAACTGAGGTGAATAGCCTCAATGGCAGAAGATGTGTTATTTTGCTAAGAAACAATGACTGTGCCCCCATTAAGAGCAACCTCACTTTTTTTTTGATTGATGGGTTAAGGAGGAACTGGCTGCAGAAGCTCAGGTGAGCCACCGGATCACTGTGTACTTGGCGGGGAGATACAGATTTGTCTTGTCCTGTCCTGCCAAGAGCATCTTTACAGACAAAAGTGTTATCTGTTGTTAGGACTTGGCAAGGTAGTTCAGAAAGTGGAGTATGCGCTGCTTTAACTCACCAGATGACAGATGTCCAGGGAGTTAGAATTTGTCTGTGGAAAAGCATCTCCAAAGAGTTATTTGAAAAGGCACCAAGGATTCTACCAGCCGGCATGATCCAAGTTCATAGCTCCTGTCTGTGAGGTGGGAGACAGTAGCCTTACCTACATAGGTAGAATGGCTGAGGAGGGAATTATCACAGAATCATAGAATGGTTGGTGTTGAAAGGGACCTCTGGAGGTCATCTGGGCCAACCCCCCCAGCTCAAACAGGACCACCTAGAACCGGTTGCCCAGGACCATGTCCAGGTGGGTTCTGAATATCTCCAAGGACGGAGACTCCACAACCTCCCTGGGCAACCTGAGCCACTTCTCGGTCACCCTCACAGTGAAAAAGTGTTTTTGATGTTCAGACTGCACCTCAGTCATCTTTGTGGCCCTTTGTTGGACTCTCTCCAGTATGTCCCTGTCTAGTACTGAGGAGCCCAGAACTGGACCCAGTACTGCATGTGTGGCCTCACCAGTGCTGAGCAGAGGGGAAGGACCACCTCCCTCAACCTGCTGGTGACACTTTGTCTAATGCAGCCCAGGGTAACATTAGACTTTTTTTGCTGCGAGTGCACGTTGCTGGCTCATGTTCTACTTGGTGTCCACCAGGATCACCAGGTCCTTTTCTGGAAAGCTGCTTTCTAGCTGGGTGGCATGGAGTTGTTCCTCCCCAAGTGCAGGACTTTGCGCTTCTCCTTGTTAAAATTCCTGAGGTTCCTGTCAGCCCATTTCTCCAGCCTGCTGAGGTCCCTCTGGATGGCAGCACAACCCTCTGGCACACCAGCCGCTCCCCCCATTTCTGTGTCATCAGCAGACTTGCTGAGGGTACACTCTGCTCCCTCATCCACGTCATTAATAAAGATTTTGAACAAAATCAGACCCAGTATTGACCCCTGGGGTACACTGCTATTAATGGGACTCCAGTGAGACTTCATGTCACTGACCACCACTCTCTAGGCCTGGCCATTCAGTTTTTAACTCACCTCACTGGCTGCTTATCCAGCCCATCCATCAATAGCTAGCCTATGAGGATCTTATAGGAGATGGCGTCAAAGGCCTTACCAAAGTCCAGGTAGACAATATCCACTGCTCTCCGCTTGTCTACCAGGCCAGTCATTTCATCGTAGAACTCTATCAAGTTGGTCAAGCATGTCTTGTCCTCACTGAACTCCTGACTACTCCTGATGATTTTCTTGCCCTTAATATGCCTGGAAGTGTTTTCCAAAATTAGTTGCTCTACTACCTTCCTAGAGATCGACGTGAAGCTGATTGTCCTGTAGCTCCCTGGGTCTTCTTGCCCTTCTTAAAGATAGGAGTGACATTTGCGTTCCTCCAGTCTCCAGACACTACTCCCAGTTGCCACAATTGATAAAAGTTTATCAAGAGTGGCCTTGCAGTGACATCTGCCAGCTCCCTCAGCACTTGTGGGGGCATCCCATCATGGCCCATGGACTTATGTATATTCAGTTTGCTTAAGTATTCCCTGACCTGATTCTCTTCCACTGAGGGTACATCTTCCTCGCTCCAGCCTTTCTCTGTGGTCTCTGGGACCTGGAAATCCTGAAGGCAGATCTTGCTAGCAAAGGCTGAGGCAAAGAAGGCATTCAGTACTTCAGCTTTTGTCCATGTCCCGTGTCACCGGGTCCCCCATTTTGTTAAGCAATAGGCCCACATTTTCCCCCGTCTGCTTTTTGTCACCTATGTACTTACAGAAGCCCTTCTTGTTGTCTTTAACATCCCTGGCCAGATTCAGTTTCATGTAGGTTTTAGCTTTCCTAACTTCACCCCTGGATGCTTGGACGGTGTTTCTGTATTCCCCCCAGATTACTTGTCCTTGCTTCCACTCTCTGTATGCTTTCTTTTTGTGTTTGAGTTTGGCTAGGAGCAATTTGTTCATCCACGCAGGCTTCCTGGCATTTTTGCCTGGCTTTGTGTCTGTTGCAGTAGAATTCTCTTGAGCTTGGAGGAGAAAATCCTTGAATATTAACCAGCTTTCTTGGCCTCCCCTTCCCTCCAGAGACTTATCTCACGGGACTCTTCCAAGCAGATCTTTGAAGAGGCCAGAGTCTGCTCTCCTGAAGCTCAGGGTTGTAAGCTTGCTTTTCACCCTCCTCTCTGCCCTGAGGATCCCGAAATCCACCATCTCATGGTCATTGCAGCCAAGGTTGCCTTTTGATCTTCACATCCCCAGCAAGCTCCCCCCTTGCTGGTGAGTATGAGGTCCAACAGAGCACCTCTCCTCATTGGCTCATCTGTCACTTGGAGGAGGAAGATATCACTGATGCACTCCAGGAACCTCCTGGATTGCTTACGTCCAGCTGTGTTGTCCCTCCAGCAGATATCAGGGTGGTTAAGTTCCCCCTTGAGGACCAGGGCCTGTCCTTCCTGAAGAGCCTGTATCCCTCCGTTGCAACATTCCAGCCATGGGGGCCATCCCACCGTGTTTCCCTGATCGCAAGAAGATCACAGCCCTGTTATCTGGCTTTCAGACAGAAGGTATAACACCTGCCAAAGCCCAAATGATCTGGATGCCACAAGTTACAGCACTGTCGTGGTTTAACCCCAGCCGGCAGCTCAGCCCCACGCAGCCGCTTGCTCGCTCCGCCTCCAGTGGGATGGGGGAGAGGATCGGAAGGGTACAAGTGAGAAAACCCATGGACTGAGATAAAGACAGTTTAATAGGGAAAGCAAAAGCCACGCACGCAAGCAAAGCAAACCCAGGAATCCATTCCCCCCTTCCCAGGGGCAGGCAGGAGTTCAGCCATCTCCAGGACAGCAGGGCTCCAGCACGCCCAACGCTCCCTTGGGAAGACAAACGCCAGCACTCCCAACGTCCCCCCTCCTTCTTCTTCCCCCAGATTTTCTTGCCGAGCATGACGTCCTCTGGTGTGGGATGTCCCTGGGGTCAGTCGGGGTCAGCTGTCCCGGCTGTGTCCCCCCCCGACCCCTTGTGCCCCCCCAGCCTCCTCGCTGGTGGGGTGGGGGGAGAAGCAGAACAGCCCTTGGCTCTGGGCAAGCCCTGCTCAGCAATGACTAAACCAACCCTGTGCAATCAGCACTGGTTTGGTCACAAATCCAAACCACAGCCCCATGCCAGCTACTGGGAAGAAAATTAACTCTATCCCAGCCAAAACCAGCACAAGCACTTATTACTCCCTTTATGTTGCCACTTTCATCTCCCTTACTATAACATAAAGTGACAGAAATGAGGTGACGTAGGCTGACTTTGCAAATTCTCCTGAAGATCCTGAAAGCAGTGAGCACCAGAGGCAGAGTTCTGCTACAGAGACACCGTCACAGAATGCAGTGGAGATCCTGTACATGCCAGAGAAATTGCTCTCAAATTGTATTTATGAAAAGTTGGTTTTGTCACAGGTGAACTTCCAAGACTTAAGGCAGCCAAATTGTAAAGTGATATTAGTAATGTAGCTTGACAGAATGGATGGAAAACGGGCATCATACCAAATACTGAGTAAGATGCATTTGGTGCCCCTGTATAGAAAAAAAGGTCTTAAAAAAGAGAAGACAGGAACACAGAAAGAAGAACATTTTGAACTGCAGAGAAAATGATATTAAAAAGCCCATGTTAAAGGAATAACAAAAAAACCTCTGTTAAAGGAATAAAAAAAGGACTGATATTCTGATACAACTGATACAAAATGAAGCCTACACCTTATACCATCTAAAGAAACATGAATACGATTTGAAGACGCATGTGTCAGAAGCTGAAGGGCTAGTGCAGGTACAATGAGGACTTAGGCTCCTGGTTTGGTAAGAACTTCCTTTTACACAGGTAGCTTTTCCTTTAGAATACATATGCCCTGTTGCTTCTCCTTGTTCTCGCCTCTGGCTTTGGGTTGAATGTGCTGAATATACTGTTGAACAATAGCAAATCTAAGGTAAAAATAAAATGTATGTTGTGTAATGCTTTTCATGTAAGTCACAGATACAATAATCCTATAAGTGGTGTGAAATCTCTATGGCTAAAGCCTTTTTTATTAAAATAGTTGAGAACCTTTTCTGCAAAGTGAAGATCTTTGAAATTGTGTTTAAAGTTTTAGTGTTCCTGATAGAAAAACCTCCAGGAGAAGTGATTACTTTCCTTCCATGTTCTACAATCATTGTACTAACATATCCCTAAATGTCAGATAAAATGTTTTCATAAATAATATATACAACTACATATTTGCCTTAGATACTGCCTTTTAAAATTCTGGTAGTTATTCACCACTTACTGGAGAAAATCATATCTCTCTGAGTAGATGTTTGAAGGTGGCAGGCAGGGGGTTTCATTGGTTTCAGTTAAACATGAAGTATAGTCAAGATATGCTTTCATACGCGTGCTTTTCCTTAGTTTTGTTGTATGATAGCAGAGAATAATTTTAAAGCTTAAATAAGAGAGAAATATTTTTTTTCTCATTACCACTCATTACATTATATTATTTTGTTGCCTTGGGGAAAATAATAGAACAACCACATACTATTTCTGCCATGCTCTAATCCTTCCTATATTCATGTAGGTATACAATCTCATTAAAAAAGTATTACTTACTACTCATGGAAGTAAAGCAAATTCTTCACAAGGGTTAGACCCTCCTACATATATGGAACTTACCTATAATGAACCGCACTGCTTTGCCAAGCTTCTGAAAGATACGTTGATCAAATATTTTTAACTGCTTAAATAAACAAAAGCTATCGTTAGATGTAAAATGTAGATTTTTAAGCTAGGCATTCAGCTTAGCCAAGTAAATGGCTCTCCCTCTTTCATAAGATAAGGTATTTTTTTCTTCATTCTATTGCAAGTGCATTTACAGTCTCAAAACTTCTTTTGCCCCTATGTTATATAATGAAACACAATGGAGGCCAATACATGTGACTTATAATTGGCACCGATTAAGATCAAGAATGTGGTCAGCTGTCTCAGTTGCTAGGCAGTAGCTTGTTAAGCCATGGAAATACAAGTGCATTTAATCATATGATCATACCCATAATATTTACTAAAAATATGCAGCAAAAATTCTACAATGAGGAGATAAAACCTTAACTGAATAAACACCACATTTGTAAGGTTATTTAATTTAACACCTTAAAAGTCACTGTTGAATAATTATAAACACATTTTTTTAAAATCCATTTTGTCCTTCTGGCATGTGGTAAATTCATATAACGTTGCTCATTACAGCTTCGCCATCACAGCAAAGCTTTCAAATTTTGCTTTAATAAAACGGAACTGCTTCCTCACCACTTTAAGCTTGCTACAGATGAATGTCCTCACCTTAAAAGTCTGTGAGATCAAATCTGCTTAAGTCTCCCTGATTCTCCACCCTTTTGTGTGAAAGTTGATGACAGACGAGTTGCTAACAGTGAAAAGTGGCCATAGTACACATTTTAATCACGCTTGCCATTCAGAGTGGAATTTGTCTTATTACAATGTCGTTGAAGATCCTCACGGGAGCTTACAGATGTGGAACAAATTTGACCCCTGTGTAACCCAGCGGTGCTACAGCACAAATAAACACAGCCCGCTGCTTGCAGAGTGCATTTTTGTTAAGGGAAGAACAAAAACTGTTGAGCTCTTGAATGAAGAAGCTTTCCTGGGAACGCTTCTTACATCTAAAGTTGTCACTGATTGTGACCTGCGAAAAGATGAAATTCCTGAAATATTTCCTAGCACTATTGTCCTCCTGGTTAAGGGGAAGAGGAGGAAGGATTTCAAAGCAAGTTACCAAGCGATAGCCATATGGAAAGGTTTCTGCATTTCAGAAATCACATGGAAACAAGGCGTACCTTAGCACCAGCTGTTCCAGATGATTAAGTTGGGCATAACTTACATCAATAGGTACAAAGCTCTTGAAGAATGACAGGTATAGTGTGTATAGATTAAATGACAGCGTTCTTCTAGGTTCAGACTTTATGAAAACAGTTTTAGTATAGGAAATGTACTTTTGGATTGATGTCTGCATACCCCCCTCTGCAGGTACGTTCCATTTAGGTGGCACATGCCACACGGCTGATTTTGATAGAGGTAGATGGGTATATCTACAATGACAATTACATTCACCAGGGAGCAAACTCAAGCACTGAACCCTTGTCTGTCCATACGGCTTAATTGTCAGCTTGCTTCCCGGCTGTCATCCAGATCACTACAATTAACTTTCTGCCAGACAAGGGCTAGTCATGTTTCTCCATTTCCTCTTAAAAAAAAAAAAAAAAAAAAAGGGAAAAAAAAAGAAAAAGCTAGCACAGAAGAGTCTGCACTAGTTTTGGCTGCTCCTTCCTTCCCCAGTGCTGCTCTACTACCCCTGTAACAGATGCTAGAGCACCCAGCATGCACGTTGTTTTGTGCTATAAAAGCACAGCTCTGGTGGCCTGCAACACACTTTTTATGTTGTTTCAAGCACTTTGAACTGAAAAAACGTAGGAAAAAAAAATACACATTAGGGGTACCATAAAGCACCAGAGGAGAGCCAATTGCCATGGGCTGTAGGCCAGTTTGCTCTAAAGCATGGCTAATCCTAAAAGCATGGATGGGAGCCAGTCTAAGCCATTTGGCCTATGGACCAGGGACTGGTTCTTGATGTCTTGCATTCAACAGTGTGGGAATTACTGGGACGGCTGTATGAGACCATCCACTCGTCTTCTTAAACACAACTTCTTATAGCAGGGTCACGGAGTAATTCTGCGAAAGAGGCAATGCAGATGAACTGTAATTTTTTTCTTTAGAAATTATCTGGACTTTTCTCAGAAATGAGATAAAGGAGGTTTATTTTTCTCTTCCAGGAAAGAGCACATTTCTTCTGGATTTATCCCTGCCTTTTGGATGGTTTTGCCCTCACCCATTGGCGCCAAGACATAGAAAAGTAAATAGCGAAGTCAAAAGCACTGGCTTTGCCTGAACCCCACACTACCTCCTGAAGATCAGGTTGGGGGTTAACTCTGGTGGGCAGTTAAGTGCCCCCCACCTGCTTGCTCGCTGCCCCCTGGCTGGGATAGGGGAGAGAATCCCAAGGGTAAAAGTGAGAAAACTCATGGACTGAGGTAAAGACAGTTTAATAAGGAAAGCAAAACCTGTGTGCTTAAGCAAAGCAAACAAGAAATTCGTTCGCCGCTTCCCATCGGCAGGGAGGTGTTCAGCCATTTTTCAGGAAAGCAGCGCTCCATCACACATAACAGTTATTTGGGAGGACAAATGCCATAACTCCCAGTGTCCCCCCCTTCCTCCCTTTTCCCTCAGCTTTTATTGCTGAGCATGACGTCCTCTGGTGTGGGATGTCCCTGGGGTCAGTCGGGGTCAGCTGTCCCGGCTGTGTCCCTTCCCAAATCCTTGTGCCCCTCCCAGCCTCCTCGCTGGCTGGATAGTTGGAGAAATGGAAAAAGCCTTGATGCTGTGCAAACCCTGTTCAGCAATAGGTGAAACATCCCTGTGTTATCAACACTGTTTTCATCATAAATCCAAAACGTAGCACCCTACAAGTTATTATAAAGAAGATTAATTCTATCCCAGCCAAAACCAGGACAGATGACTTTTTTTCTTCTTTAGATCTATATCTCATATGCAATTCATGGTCCTAAAAACCAAATGTGCACAAACTCAAGACAATTCTTATAGCTGTAGAAAGACAACACATTGGATGGGTTAAAGGTAGGCAGTGAAGACATTTTATTAGACAATATATGTAGAGTTACTGGGGTAACATTATAGAAACAACAATTTAGTTAGAATACATGAAAGATGAAGCATTTTTCTGTAGAATTTAGATAAATACCATATGTTGCTGAGGTTATGTGTGTGAGAACTTGTGTGAACACTTTGAATTAAATGAAAATGCGGCGTAAAGGAGACAGCAGAAGAAAACAAAATAAGAGAAAGAAAAGCTGTGCTAAAGCATACCAAAAGTCTTTTGAGGAAACAAAGGCGAAATCACTAATTGAGGAAAACATCCCAGCACGGTCCCAGTTGACCTGGTTAAAGAGAGGTCAAAGAGACTGTTATAACATTGATGATGCATGCCTGAAGGAAACTGTTAAAGTAGATTTCATAAGAAATGAGGCTGAGGCACAGACTATATAAGACAAATAACAACGTGAACACATTCTGAGAGTGGGAAGTCAAAATTCTCCCTGCAGGTGCAGGGGTTAACGTTGCTAAGAGAACCTATATTTCCCAGATGTTGGCTGGCTCCTTGAGCTGTTACGAAAGGTCTGTTCAGCTGCTAATAGTCTTTTGCGTCCATCGTATTCTAAGGCAGACAACAGGATCAAACTTACTCAGAAAAGGCAAGATATAAGAACACAGGAAAAGAACACCAGGGCAGAGTTTGTAAAATCAGACTGAATTGCAGACGTTCTATATTAGCAGATAGTCCAAGCTGACAAATCATTATCTGAGATGCTTAAATGAGAGTGAGCAAAACACTAGAGGAAGCATCCAGGTGTGTCAACACTGCCTGTATTCTCCCTGACGCCCTAGCTGCCAGCCCAGAAGAGCAGGGGTCTTCCTGCAGATCTTCTGTCCCACCTTCTAGCCTCCTGGGGAACGATGCACCTGAATGGTTCAGCAGCCTCAGTGCATGCCAAATGCATGCCGATAGGTATTTACACAGCTGAATCTCTGCCCAGGAGACATAATTTAGAAAGTAAGACCGTCTTGCCAGTAGAATAAGCAGTTTAAAGCAACTTTTCCACCTGTGATTTATGGATCTGATGTTTCATTTGACCTTTTTTTTTTTTTTAAAATGATTACCAGGTGGCCTACATCCATGTAAGGTGAGACTCCATCCCTTACCCTACAGAAAATCTGATTTGCTTGAAGTATTTTTGTATCTTTGGCATTATAATTTCTACTGCCGTCAACCAATTAAGGCTGCATTGACTTCAATTAATTACTCAACATATATATAGAAAGCAATGGTTATTTGTTGATCATTCTTATTCTCAGTAATCTCTCAGGATTTAGCAGCTGAAAAGTCGGATTTAGTTACCTGAACTCAAGTGCTTTGTGCCATTAAACACAATCTAGAAGATCTTATTTAACCTTTAGTTGCAAAAGGTAGCATGCATTTTGTCACATCTGCTAGTTCTGGATGAATATTTTTAATAGCTTAGCTCATATTTTCATGACGGTTACTAGCACTGAGGTTTTTAGGAGGAGAGAGCCAAAAAAGTTTCCACTTTCTTTTGATGCATCTGAAGGAAAGCAAACATCTTTCATTCTTATACTAATTTGAAAACCCCCACCCAATTACTTTCTAAAAAGAACCAAAAAATACCGATGCATTTCTTACTTCTCTCCCTTTCCATTCTGTTTCCTACTCCTTTTTTTTTTTTTCCTTTTTTGTACTGTCCTGTACTTTTTTGGGTCTGTAAATATGCAAGAAATTTAAATTCTAATTGTTCCTTGGAGATCTGTGCACAGAAGGAGCACGTGGACGTAGGGTTTCTCTCTGTGGCACTGCCAAATGCGCAATCTAGGTTTCAGAAGTATCAATATAGTGCAGGCTGTGTACAAGCTGTGTAATTCCTTTACATTTACAAATATACGCACCCACATACACCCCCGTCCAAAAATGTCTTCCAGAGACAAAGGCTCAGGGTGACGAAAAGATGCTGGCAAGCAGCATGGTAGTGTTATCACGTTATGATGGTGGCTCTTCTTTCCTAGTAGAATTTGCAGGTAACACCTCAAATAAATGGTTATTCATTTGTCTTTCCCCTAATGTTCCACTGTAGATAGAGCTCTTTTGCCTGATTATAGTTATGGGTGGGATAAGTGGATGTATGTTCATTTCAGAAACAAAACTTTGATAGCAAAGTAAACATATTGCTTGTATCACGGAATAAATAATGCAGAGATCATGTTTCAATGTCTGGCTTATGTTTTACTTGTCTAGCAAGTTTGGTCAGTTTTATAGTCAAAAAAGCTTTTAAAATTAGGCTTAATGGTAAGTTCTCATAGCAACATTATGGTGTTTCATTTCTAAATTACTGATCATGTTTCCTCATCCAAACCTGACGGCTGGCAGGTAACCCCAGTGAAGGCTGTTATCTGTAAGCCAACCAGTTGCATATTTTGCAAGCAATATTTTAAAGAAAGAGAATAAAATATTGATTTTCTTGCACTAAAAATGGAACTGCAGAATGTTCCCGAATGTAAATTGCTGTCAAGAATTAAATTAGCAATTCACGAAAACCAAGAAACATTATTTCTGACCTCATTACAATAACAAAGCTATTTAATTCTTCTACAAGTCTATGTGCCAGAATCTAATTTGGCTGTCTTTAATCTTCCGAGATAAAAAGGTTTAATATTTTAGTAAACAGCTTATAAATGACATCAGACAAAGAATCTGCAAGGAATTTTACAGCACTCTCTGTTGATCTGTCTTCCATGCTTTCTGTCTCAGGATAAATCATTTACAGTCTTTGCCACAATGCTTTCACACTTCAGCAAATGATATATACGTGCATTTTGCTCTGCCAAGTTTGTACAATATTGGGGGGAAATACATGATTTCTTTTGAATAAGATTACCCTATCTGCCTTCTTTTTTTTTTTTTTTTTTTTTTTTTTTTTCTTTTAAGACTATAGTTACTATTAAGATGATGTCTTAGGTCAGAAATCAGAGATTGTCTGATCATACTAATTGTACACAGTCTTTTTTTGTGCTCATTGCTAGGCAGACCATCAGGAGATATCTACCTCAGAGATAACCCTTGAAAACCATCATTTCTCAGAATACATCAGCATCCTTTTGGAATATATTTGGAACGTTCTTTTATATAGTGTTTCATATTCCCTTAAATAGAGGTGTTACAAATGAACTAATGGTATTCACATATTTACCTGAGTGGGTATGTGAACAGCATCACTGAAGGCAATAAAATGTTTTGGGGACATAGTTACCTACAATAGTCACATTGCAAAAGCCTCTCCTTTGAAACTGAGTTCTATTCTGGTATTTGTGTTTTTGTTCTGACATTATTTATTATTTGTATTATGGTAAAATTTGTGTTTTCCAATTAAGCTTTAAGTTAGGCACTCTCTGAATAAAATTTATTTCCAGTAAAAAATTGTTTACAATAAAATATAAAAATACAGCAGCAGTGATAATATTAAAACAGAATGGGGATCACACACAAGCAATTATGTATTAATGGTTTGTTTGCTAGTAATATCTAAGACATAATGATGTGCTTTCAAGACAATTAGTAACTTGGGAAAATGCTGGACAACAGCATTACAGTTATAGATTGACAAGCCCTGGTAATTTACACCTATCTTTCACAAACATCTGTCTGTTAAGATCAGTTTTTAATACATCTTGAAACATGCATCAAAAATACTGGAAAGCTCCTAATGTTTGAGTAAGTACTGAGAAAGAAAAAGCCAAATGATCAGCTCAAATACAGGCCAGTATTCTAGAGAATAGTTTAAAACAAACAAACAAATAAAAATTACACGCTAAACGTGGGACTGGGTTGATGAGGAGCCAAGCAACAGGCATTGTGCTAAAGTGAGTCAGTGAGGCTTTGTAGGAAATAAATTTTTGTCAAGCAAATCTGATGAAATTATAAAATTGACTGGATATTAGCAATATATTTAAGACTTCTGTTAACGGATAAGCAAGAAAATCACTGGGGTGGTTTTGTTGCTATATTCAACTCTGATGAGACTAATTTTGGAGTATTACAGATATTCCTGGTATGCATTCTTGTTGCCTACAGAAGACAAAGTTAATTGCAATGATAAGTATCTTCACAAGGATAAAAGGAGATATGGGTGCAAAAGGACTTATTAATTTTTTTTTGGAGAAAGGCATAAAAGAATCTAAGAATGGGAATCTCGCGAAACCAAAATAAGAATGTAGGCACATTTTTCACAAAGACTGAAAATATGGAGAACTTGTCAAAATGGTGGGTTTTCTCTCTATCAAAATGGAGTTTTTGAAGAGATATGCTTTAGCTAAACATGCGATTTGCAATAGGTAAGCTGAAGCAGTGGGATGCAGTTAGTCAGTAACCATGTGAAATTTAATAGCCTGTAATATACGTGAGCTAATGGTCCCTTGTGGTATTAAACATAATCAAACCATGAGAAGCAATGGTCTCATCACAATAGCTATCTAGAATAAAATATCTTGAACAAATTGACTAATTTTTAAGTTAAGCAGTTCAATACAGTTGAGTCAACAGTAGAATTCCTACTAAATACATCCTTAAAAGCACCAACACACAAATAAATTAAAAAAAGGATTTGAAAATATATTGAAAATTATGAAGCAAATACTCAAAAAATAGACTATTTTTCTTTGACTAAATCATAAATTTGCAATTGAATAAGGAGAGTATGGTCATTTATGCACCTATAACAAGTACTATTTTAATTTCAGGTTTTAAAATATTTTTTTCTGAAGTAATTGATTTACAGATTAACTTATCATGTGTATTTTTGTTCAGACACAAAGGCTCAGAGTGCAATCCAACACCAATTGAAGGCTATTAGAATCCTTCCATTAGAACAATAAGCACTGTATCAAACATAGAAATTAAATAAAGTGACAAATAATAGGGTAGGAGGAAGCAGTGGAGGAGAAAATTCAGCATAAATATACAATGGTTTATGGCTACAGTACAATTACAATGTGCGTGAATGTTTCAATAGTACACCAAAGGACTGTTTGTGAAAGACCTATTGTGAATGTGACATAAATTTCTAACTTTTTAAAATACATCTCTGAAATGAATTAATAAAGTTGTAGAACCTTTTACAAAGGAAATACATATGCGATGTGCTGTTACAGCTGTCAGACAGGTGTCTGAACATACAATTCCAGCAATTTTGTAACGCAGCAGAAATAATTATTGAAGGTAGCTATGAAATAAATTCTAGAAATTATTGACGGACTAGTGTTCGATCAATGCAAATATTTAGAATTGAAAAGTGAGATGTCTCAAAATTAACAGCAAATGCATGATTATCTGACAAACATTCATTCTTTTCATCAGGGAAAACATGATTCCTAGTGCCAAAGGATTTATTAAATAACAAACGTGGACCTATCAGCTTCCCATTACAAATATAAGGGATGGAATTACTATAATCCCTTCAACTGAATTTGAATGAAAACTTTCTCTTCCACTTTTCCTCCTCACTCCTCTCTTTTTTTGGAGTGACTAAGACATAAAGTAGAAAACAGCTGTGTAAATGGGTTTGTTTCCCAGTTGGAGAGACAGACACTGTCTTCTCAGAGTTTGCCCCCCCCCCATCCCCCCCGCCCCGCTTCATATTATTCTGTAAAACAAGCAGGAGAAAAAGTAGGACGGTCTTTTGAAAAATGATTATCCCAAATTTAATAGGCTCTGGGCCACTTTGATGGCAATTTCCATCATTGGGCTCAATGAATGGTTGAGAGCAGAAAGCCAAAACCTACTGCCTAATTTTCTGGAAGCCCGCTGGCTTTCAGGATTTTAGTTCTGTGGCTCTTTCTGCTTCTTGTAATTAAGAAGAGTTCTATCAGTCCCAGCCACCCCCACCCCCCCACCCCCTGGCACCTCCATCCAGCAGCTTGGTTCACTGCGGGAACTAGAGATGTCCATCAGGGAAAAATGAAACCGCCTTTCTCCAACCTCTCCCAGCAAGGACAGAAGACTCTGTGGGCTCGTTATAGCAAGCTAAAAGTATGAGCAAAACGTAACAGAATAAACATTCCTTCAAAGAATGTCTCCTATCGTGACCGTGTTTTTGCTTCTGCTATTGCGGCAGTTAGAAGCCTGGATTATTGCAAGTAATAAGCATGCTCACCAACGGACATAGAGACACATGTGTGTATGAATGGGATGGTGGCAATTCCAGACCTACACTGGATACCACCAACACAGTCAAAATTTGGTAAGAAAATAATGGGAAGATAATACAGAAAGAGGAAGACCAGGTGAACAGCAGAGTAAACCTGATTAAATTATAAAGAGCAAAATTCAAATGACTGACACAGGGGGAATAATAACGATCCCAAATGTCCAACTAGTTAAATTCAGCAGAGACAGCAATTTCTCTAATTCATCCAGCCTCACTAGCATCATTCTTAGCAACATATTCCTTTACGCATTCAAATGCTATTCAAGTGTTGCTCAGTATAACTTACTTTCCTAGCTGATTAAAATGTTGAATATTAAAACTGGCACTAGTTCAACCAACACAGTTCATTAAATTACTTAGGAGATGTGGACTGCAGTAGGAAGGCCCATGTGGTAAAATGAAATGTTCTATTTATCAAATCGTACCCTGCTGTGCTATTCATTTGGTAATAAAAACTTTATTTTCTCCACTTTTGTCCTCTCTCATTAATGAGATAAAAAGCATAGTCAGTTTATTGGCTTGTATAAATACCTGAACAATCAATCAAAGGCCAACAAAATATAGGTAAAGCTCCTCTGGAACAAAGAAGGAGTGTTTATTTTTGGAGAACTAAAGAAGTTCCTTTTTATAATTTCCTGGGCTTTGTGGCCTAATCAGTCTTCACATATGCTAAAGTGAGGAAAATCCATTATCTGACAAAGATAATTCTAATGATATTAAGACAAGTGTTTCAGTTGTGCAGCTCTGATATATTTGTTTTGCCTCTTTTTACATGATTTTGCCTTGGTGAAATCAGTGTGGTAAATACCTCGTGTACAAAGAAAAGCCTTGAGAAAGCTAATTACCATTTGGGCCACAGGTCCTGATCATGAGGCAATACATATGCTATTCCAGTTCAGACCAGTGCCTCTGAGAAGCTATTATTTTCAGTCACACATTAGCACCTGGAATAGATTTAGTCCTAGAAATTTCCTGTCTGAGCAAGAAATTGCCTGTTTGGGGAAAGCACCGAAAAGCAGAACCAGTTATGGCCATTCTATAATCACATTTGTGAGAGTGGCTAAGTCAAGGCGAGTGGGTGTGTATAGACTGCAAGTGCCATGTGTTTGCTTATTTAGTATAACGAGAACTAGGTTAGTTAATATTAAGTTCTCAATGAACATGAATAACTTCAGAATCTTAGAAAAATTTGTTTTCTGTTCAGAGCTTTATCATGATATCTCTCTGAAGTGTAGCCCTGCAGACCAGTAATGCTGCATTGCCATTGCTAGTCACATGCGTATTGGGTTTGCGTGGCAAAGTTTTGGTAGCGGGGGGGGCTCAGGGGCAGCTTCTGTGAGAAGCTGCTAGAAGCTTCTTCCCCCATGTCTGATCAGAGCCAATGCCAGCCGGATCCAAGACTGACCCACCGCTGGCCAAGTCCAAGCCCATCAGCGATGGTGGTAGTGCCTCTGGGAGAACAGATTTAGGAAGGGAAAAAAACTGCACAACAGCAACGGCAGCCAGAGAGAGGAGTGAGAAGCTGTGAGAGCCCCAGCCCTGCAGCCCCCCAGGTCGGTGCAGCAGGAGGGCAGGAGGTGCTCCAGGCGCCGGAGCAGAGATTCCCTGTGGGGATGAAGACCACGGTGAGGCAGGCTGTCCCCCTGCAGCCCAGGAAGGTCCTCGGGGGAGCAGATCTCCACCTGCTCATTCTTCCCAATGCATCTAGAAGATGTTCCATTATACATGGGGACAGATTTGCAACTCTGCTATAATGCATTTTATTATCCAGTTGTGCTGGTTTTGGCTGGGATAGAGTTAATTTTCTTCCCAGTAGCTGGTATGGGGCCGTGGTTTGGATTTGTGACCAAACCAGTGCTGATTGCACAGGGTTGGTTTAGTCATTGCTGAGCAGGGCTTGCCCAGAGCCAAGGGCTGTTCTGCTTCTCCCCCCACCCCACCAGCGAGGAGGCTGGGGGGGCACAAGGGGTCGGGGGGGGACGCAGCCGGGACAGCTGACCCCGACTGACCCCAGGGACGTCCCACACCAGAGGACGTCATGCTCGGCAAGAAAATCTGGGGGAAGAAGAAGGAGGGGGGACGTTGGGAGCGATGGCGTTTGTCTTCCCAAGGGAGCGTTGGGCGTGCTGGAGCCCTGCTGTCCTGGAGATGGCTGAACTCCTGCCTGCCCCTGGGAAGGGGGGAATGGATTCCTGGGATTGCTTTGCTTTTGCTTTCCCTATTAAACTGTCTTTATCTCAGTCCATGGGTTTTCTCACTTGTACCCTTCCGATCCTCTCCCCCATCCCACTGTGAGGGAGGTGAGTGAGCGGCTGCGTGGGGCTGAGCTTCTGGCTGGGGTTAAACCACAATACCAGTGCTAAAGTTATTGGTGTTCAGTAATAAAGTTACTTGATGCATTGTTACGAACTGCCAATAACAGACCCTCTTCAAATCTGACCCCCAAATACTTGTAATTTATTGAGTCTGGAAATATATTTCATTCAGCTTGACCGCTTGCCATTGTGAGATACTTTCTTGATGGGAAGCTATAAGATGCCGTATTATTTAGCAGTTCATTTCAAGGGAAGATAATAGGAAAATACTGTGTATGAAAAAGGGCTATAGGGAGCAGATCGATGTAGCAACAGAGCTGAGAGGTGTTGGAAAGCAACAGAGTTTAAAAAAAAAATCTAGAAGAGAAATCTTATGGCTTCCTAAGTGAAACTTATATCAAGGCTGAAGTGTTCTAAAAGTGATGTAGAAAGAATAAATGTAGTATCTTTTCTCTTGAATTTGAGGCTAGTTTATGTTTTGTAGATAAATGGGAATAAGCCATCTTGTGGAAAAATCCTAATGCTGTTTTTTGACCTAAAACTTACATTTATTTCATACATTTGCTTGAGCTGTTCTTTATCCACGTTTCAGCCACTAGAGGCTCAGTTCAGTTGCCTAAACATTGCCATTTGAGATGACCAAGGGTCATGACCAAAGGTCTTACTGACATAATAGATGAATGCCAGGCAGCATACCCTATAGAATCTCTAATTACAGTAGAGACCTACCTTTAGAGAATGAATTAAGCTCTGTAACTCAATTGGCTATAGTGAGAGCTTGGACACACAAGTGTCACATATGTAGATACCTACATAACTGGGGTATTTAGGTATCTTAATCTCATATTGAACCCCACCTTGACTGATGGTTTTGGATTAACTTCCTAAATCAGGAAGCTATGACTGGAAAGAAACGTGGAGATAATTCACTTTGTGCTAGAATTTGGGCAAATAAAGCAGGCTTGAACTTGAAACAATGAAGCCGGTGATGGTTTGCTATCTGCCAGGTCCCCTTAGGCACTTTAAAAATGTTTTGAGGATATAACTGTTGATCAATGTGACTAGATTCAATGACCCTTTGTATCTATCTTTGCCAAAAATCTGTCACTGAGACAGAGGAAGCCCTTTTGGAGTTGTCAAGTCATCAATCATTCAAGACAATATTTACTTCCTGTTTACTGAAGGAGTTCCAGCTTTCAGTCATTGGGCAGTATCACTTGTTGTAAGAACCTTTAATGAATGTCTTAACCCATGTCTACCTATATATATGCAAGGGCCTTTTCTTCCTTGGTCTTCATGAATAGCATGTGGCAGATTTGCCTTCCAGAGAGACAACTCTGGAAGGCTGTCTCAGGTTTTGATCTAGGACAGACTAGCTCTGTACCGTTGTATGAATGAAGTAAATGAGAAGTATTTAAAATAACATATTCAACTGTTAAAACAGCTTCAAATTAGCTAGTTTAGTTTGACCTAATTAAAAAAAAAAAAAAAAGATTTCAAAAAGGCATGCTTTAACAAATCTATAAAAGAAACCATTAGATAAAATTGTCTTGATAAATGAGTTTTTAAGGGTAAAAAGAGTTAAGTTCCTCAAAGGAACAATAAAAAAGCACAAGTACAAACTATCTGAATATGGAAGAAGGAGAGGAAGCACAGGTAAGATCAATGTGGCTAAGTAATGAGTTCTCCATTAAAATCAAACCTAAGAAGAAACAATATAGAAAGTAGAAACTAGTTCCAAGTGCCAATGTGGTGTATAAAAAAGTAGCACAAACATGGAGGGATTTGAGTTAGAAAGGTTAAGGCACAAAACAAGATGCAAGTAATATAAGACCTCAAAACCAGTAGTCATAAGTTTGTAAGTGGATTAGTATGAAATTGTGGGTCTACTGTTCACTGGGGAGGGTGAACTGTAAACAGATGACACCAAGAAGGATGAAATGTTTAATGCTTTTTTTTTTTTTTATTCTGTCTTCCCCCCAAAGTTTAACTTGAGCTACTGACTAATGAATGCCAGTGAAGGCAGAATAAGACAATCAGTTCCATTACCCAAATATAGATTACAAGGTTGTTTGATAAACTTTAGGATATTCGTGATATCTTCATGAACCCAGCAGTTATGACACAAGCCCTCCTGGAGTGGCATCTGGAGGTCAGTCAGGACACCCAGAAGTATCTTCGTGGCAATAGATACTTAGGGCTTAGTCTGAGCAGGGCCTATGTGTTTGAACTGAATCTAGGTCAAGGCATCAGCCTACAACAGGGAATTTAGACTAGGCATTGTTTACATAATTCAGAAGTTTTGAAATCATCTCGGCGCGATTCATTGTCATCTCAAGGAGGATCTATGACTGGAGGGTGGGATTCAGTTTGGGATTAGAACCCTTACATTCAGATTTCTGTATGTAGGTGTTTGAAGGTGTGCCAGGTACTTGATTAAAATACCCACACTTAGGGATCTGGTGCCATTTGAAGTGCTCTTTGGTATCCAGACTTCCATATGCTCCTTCCAGACATGATACTGGACCTGTGAACAGCCCAAGTCCTTTCGAAACAGATACTTGGTGCAGGGTGAGAATACCCCCCAGCATCTCAAACAGCAATAGAAGTTATTAGGCCTAAATTCCCACTGTAGCCAATGAACCTAAAGTGCATTTCAGTTGCTTAAACTTAAGCCTCTAGTACCATTTGAGATCTTCAGGCTAGCTAAGGATGACATGGGTCTCTCACTGATCTGGCATTATATCCCCGGTGGCTGTCTTGGAGACCCTGCATGATCTCTACTTGTGTTGGGTAACTTCAACTGGGGATCTATTTGCTCCGTTTTGAGAGCTTAGACATGTTGGATACTTGTGGAAATTTATATGTAGATATGAAAACATGTTAATATACCCTTATAAACTTAGCATTGAAATATATCCTACCCTGAAAGACAAGGAAAGACAGCGTGCAGTGGTGATCATAGAATTCAGGGGGAGAAGGGGTGTAGAGGAGAAGAATGTAGAATTACACAGATAGAGGAAACATTCTGAAGTAATAGACTATGTCAAGCTTCTGAAGGATAACGGACACACAAATTAATCTGAGTTTGAAAAAAAAAAAAAAAAATCTGGTCCATCCCACCTAATTTTTTTTCCACTAGAAAATCAGAGGCCCTGGCAATATAGAAAACTCTGTATACAAGTCTTTGGTATCTTGAATTTAGTTTCGTTTTAAACTTTATAACTTTTTTTTTTTTTTTAATAATCCAGGTAAGGAAATAGTTTTTTGTTTACTCTTCTACAGAGGCCTCAAACAGTGGTTGGGAAACTGTGCCCAGAGAATTGTTACTTGTGGTTCGCTGCCAGAACGAAAAGATGTACAGAGAGGAGCTTCATTGAGTTTTTTCATTAACAACTGGGATGATGGAATCAAGAGCATATGATTAAATTTTCAGACAACACATAGCTGGGAGGGACTGTAGGCATACTGGAGGATAGGATGAGAATTCAAAATGATCTTGACAAATTGGAGAAATGGTCTGGAAAAAAACCAGATGTAGTTCAACAGAGATGAGTGCAAGGAACTACATTTAGACAGATATAATTAACAGCATAAGTGGGAAGAAAAACAAACGGTTGCGAAGAAATTCACTCCCCGCCTTTCCAGGGATTATAGTGGATCATAAACTGAACTTGAATCTGTAAAATCACCCTGTTGTGAAAAAATCAAACACCATACTCAAAGTATAATCAAGAGTGTAGTTTGCAAGATGTATTAAATAAGCCTACTTTACTCATTAGTGGGGCAACAGGTAGAGTACTGTCTGGGTAGGTCACCTTGAACGAGTATGTCTTCAAAAGAGAGGAATTTCAAATTAAAACAATCCCAGGTACAGATCGGCCTCCTTGTGCCCCTCCAGCCTTCTCTCTGGCTGGGCATCAGAAGCTGAAAAATCCTTGACTTAGTCTAAACACTACTGAGCAATAACTAAAAACATCAGCGTGTTACCAACATTCTTCTCCCACCTAGCTCAAAACCATAGCGCTATACCAGCTACTAGGAAGAAAATAAACTCTATCCCAGCCGAAACCAGGACGAACAGACACACACACCCCAGCAGGTCTCACCCCTGCAGCCTCCAGAACCCATGGTCTCTCCAGCAGCTTCTGGCACTCCTCCGGTCCCCCAAAGCGAGCCCCTCCTGTGCTCTCGCCCCTGGAGACCCCCCATCCCCTCCATCCCCCAGACCACGTCACCTACTCGTCTGGCTGGATCTTCACAAACGATCACACACGCACTCCCAGTCACTCCAGTGCTGCACCAGGGACACAGGGGCCTCCGACCCTGGTCCAACCCCAGGGCTGGCACTTGGGTTTTGCTCACTCTGGTGTCTCCAGTCCAGTTGCTGGCACCCAGGCACGTGCACCTTCCGACCTGCGGTCCCACGTCTGTTGCTGGCACTCAGACCCCTTCCCACACACACACACAGAAAAGGGAGTCCCTCACCCAGCAAAATAATTAGAAATGGAGTTTAATAATAAGGCAGAACTGTGCTGATCAAATGCAGAGTATGGCCAGTCAAAGCATACTGATCAGCAAGCTGTTTACATGCAACCAGCCCTTTTCAGCTCCTTACCCCCACATTTTCCCAAAGTTGCTTCTACCCAGATCCTCTAGATTCCCTTTCAACACCTTTGGTTCCTTCCCTAAACATTCCATAATAAGTCTTGCACAATTCCCAAATGCTCTCCCCCTGCATCCCATACCATTTCCCATACCTGTCCTGTCACCCTACTCTGTCCAAAAGGTGCTCCAGCATTGACTCACCGTGATGGGTGTCACCCCTGGACACTGAGGCTTTCCCAGGACAGCCTTGGCAGGGGTCCACACAGGGTCTCCTTTCCTCTGAGTCCGTAATTTGGGTTCCTGCCTGCCTTTGGGCTCTTCTGGGACTGTGGAGATGGGCTCATGGTGGGCTGATGGCTCCTGGGATGGGTCTTGGAGTAGCTGGGGCAGGGTATTTTCTGGGCTTTCCCCACCTGCCATTGCATCTCTGTGCTCCTTTGTGAGTGCAGATGATTTTTTATCCTACAACCTAACAGTCATTCCAAAGAAAAAAGGCTTGATCTGTTCTCCATTTCTTCTTAAAGCATAAGAAAAAATGTTATGATTCGGTAGGAAGAAAGACTTCCAAATGATGCAGAAGTCCTGAAGCCAATAGATTAGGGAAACTTGGAAAACTTCAAGAAATGGCTAGACAAATATCTCTTGGGAATGACATAGGAATAATTGATCATTTCTTTACAGCAGGATAAGAGATGAGATGGCTTATCAAAATCCTTCATGGATTTATTTTTCTACCTCTTTCAGTTAAACAATTAGACAACTTGAGAGACAAATGTAAATACAAGGTACAAACTTGAAAGAGAGGGGAAAGCAGGCTATTAGGCCAGCATTGTAGAATAGACAGTTGATGAACCATTAGGAAATACAGTGAAATGAAGACTAGAAAACAAAGCTGATGTCTCTCTTGAGCTCATGATTATTTTTTTTTCAGTAAAATTTCGTTTCCGGACCTATCATTTGAAAGTATTTTGGAGGTGTCCGTGAATGATGACTACTAAAGACACAGAAGAGGTTTTTTGAAGTATTAGGAATAGTAGCTATAATTAATTGTCATTACTCATAATAATTTCTGCCTTCCCTTGCCCTATGACCCTGATATTCTGCACATGAGCTAAGCCTTATGTGCAGTCATTTTCCAGTTTCCACAAGGGCACTCGGTGACCTGCATGACACACAGCAGCATTAGGGATGCACAGACATAGCACCTGGCGATGGCTCTGTAGTGAGACATCTTATAAGAAGTCTGTTGAGATTTTTTTATTATATGTCCCAACCTCTGGAATAACTGAAAGCAATATTTTTTTGAAAAGTTTTATTATAATTTTCTGGGGTTATGCTTAGTTCTGCAAACATAGTGGGTACAAGTTTCCCTAATATAGTAGGTTCCCAAATATAGTTACAGGAATGCTAATGAGCAATAGCAAAGGTAAATGTTGAAAGATTCATGGAAGACATTTTCTAAACATACACACAGAAACTCACGTGTGTTTATATACACCTATGCATAGGGACGTGTGTACGCACACATGCAGACACAAAGTGGTTAAAGGGAAAGAAGTACTATGCGTCATTAACATTTAATCACCAACAAAATAAAGTGGTGAAAACTGAAGGGGTTGGAGAGGGGGAGAAAGACTTCCCACTAGACTCTAAAAACCTGGGAAGGATATTTATTTGTATAATTTCTGAACTACATTATTACTGTAGCTGTCAAATGACTCTAATGTTCGTAAATTATTTAAATGTTGGAAAAGTTATCCATTGTCAAATTCCCTCCTTTGATTCATTAGTCTTGGAATGACTAGCCTGGATTTTCCCTTTGTTTAGATTCAGGCCATTACCTGGTTATGTCATTCACAGTGATCTTAAGACATGTCTCCCGTTGGTGAACACTTCACTGGAAGAGTTAAGAACACGTGGTCACAGGTAGTCTCAGGTTGAAAGCCAAACCTGGACTATTCAGTGGAGGTACTAACTAAATTAAATAGTGAAATGCATGAGATGCTTCCCGAAGGTGAACAAGCATCAGCAGAAGAGCAACTGACCAGCAGTCAGCCGAAAGAAGAAAAAATGCTGGTGGCACTGACTCTTTTACAGGTTCAATAATACCGTACAGCTAGAGCTGCAACAGATTTCAGCAGAATTAATCCCAAGACTTTCAAGATTCTTTCAGATTACATGCTACGAGTGAAACTTTTAAAGGCAAGTTCCTTGTAGTTACTAATGTCAGCACATAACTTCTCTTCTATAGCTTAGTGCTACTTTTCAGCTCGTTGAACAGACAGTTAGTTGTAAAATTTCTGTTTATGTAAACAATACTTATCCAGCTAATAGTCTGTACATAGTAATAACAATTTACCCAAATTCTGCATTTTCCAGCCCCATGGAAAGAAATCTAGTGAAATAATTCTCATAAGGTTATTCAACCTTTTGCTAGTATATGCCAAATATACATTAAATAGTCAACATTAGCAGAAGACATCAGGATAACCCCTGAAAATGCTTAGAAAAGTATCCTTATCTGTGTTAACCATTCATGGAATAATGTGTATTTCTTTAAAAAAAAAGTTTTCTTTTGTAATTACAGTATAAATAATGATACAGTCCAGTTAAGATTTTTTTTTTTTTTTAATTACACTTTTGCATAATTAGCATTATACATAGTTATAAGAACAGAATAACCTTTGTAACTTGTCTGTACTTTGGTTAGATGTAATACTTGTTTGGAATTTTAATTGTTACATAATTTTGATGCACATGAAACAGAAATATTTATGGTTTATTTTGAGCATGACCTAACAGTTAGAGATGGAACTTTGGAATCCTCTGAGATCTTTGATTTCCTTTCTGAATTCTGCAGATGAATCACATTAGAGCATTTGCTTCAAATTCCCTATATGTGATGCAAATTTAATAATATTTTTCAGTGTTGATGTGTAGCAAAATTATTTAATTTTTATGGAGTACTTTGAGATACTCACATGGTTTGCACTGTTTAATAAATGCCTTATTTTTACTGGAGGCAAAATACTTTTTATTGTATTTGTGAAGAAATCTATTCCAATAGTTGGCGGTGTGTACCAATCCACTTAGTTAAAGCAAAATAACAAGGAGACACACAGTTGTGGACTCATATATATGTACATCTTTGAAAATGGTTATGACTTTCTTAAAGGTTGCTATAATCAGCAGCAGATCTCTCATCTGCTAGTGCTCTTAATAGAGGCCATCACTGAAGGTCCTCCCTAGAAATGTAAACGGACTTAGAAAACTGATTAATAAAGCTTCAGTCCAACTTCCTAGACAATACCATTTGATGTTTTGCAGTAACCTAAGTTCCTACAAGTAATTTAAGAATTCAGAGTATCTAATAAAGTCACTGTTCACCCTTACTGTAACTCCTTTCTCCAAGAAAATCTTTCAGTATCAAGTTGTAGAAAGGACAGGATGTGTTATCAAATAGTAAATCAATCTATGAAAATTCAGGGTAAATGCCATCTCTTTAAGATATGATTCTTGAGTAACCATTGAGTTTAAAGAATATTTAAGTAATCTTAACTAAATACCGTTGCTGTTCTATACGTAAAAATACCACTGTGACCAGCTGGGTTTTTCTGCACAAAGGATGGTCTAATATCTAGTTGCTATAAAGGCATTATGCAAGGCCATAATGTACCTAAGTACTTGAAAAAATATGCCAAAATAGAATGTTTTGTTTTTCATAATAAATCATAATATGCAAAATTGTAAAAAAAAAAAAAAAAAAAAAAAGAGTCAAGGAGATAAAGAAATGAATAGCTTTGCCTTAGTTAGCATTTACTGTGTGAGTTCATGGTAATATTGCCTATTATTAACAAAAAATGATTAAGGGTGAAAGTAAAGCCAAACAACAGGCAAGAAAATTTGAAATAAATCAGGACTAATTGGTTGTTCGTGTAAGTTAAGCGTCTTACTGAAGAAGTTCACAAGACATGAAAGACTTGATGCAAGATACACAGGAAAAATGGTCTGTCATTTTTTCCAGCAACATAATAATTTCAAGAATTACAAAATATCATTAGCAAAAAGTTGTTTGTTGCTGGTTCCTTTCTTGATCATTCTGCCAAAAAAATGAAAGGTAATAAATTCTCTGTGTCTACTGTGGAAAAAAAAGAAAATCATAAGCTCAAATGTCAGCTGATCTTGGCTTGGGGCAGATCTGTTGACTAAATAACCCTGTGAGGTTCCTGCCAGTCATATTTTATGAGTACATAATTAAAAATTGGTAAAAGTTCTAAAAAATGCTTAGCTGAAGCAAGCGGAGCAGTCACACATCTCACGTTGTGTGTGCCTGCGGTTGTATGCATTTGTGGTAGGTCTGTGACACAGAACAGTCTTGCACCTACCCAGCTTTTTTCTCTTACTGATGTCAAAGTGCATTACAAAGATAGCCCAGTATATTGTCCGGATTTCTCAGGTTGGGTAACAGAGTCAATTAAAGGTTAATTGAGTTCTTCTAGGTCTGAGAGGAAGTTAGTAGCATAGGAATATAAACAATCTTTGCTGATTCCCAGCTTTAACCACACAGGTATCATACCTAACAGTGTTCATAGTACTTTGAAAAGAAACTTTGTGTATGTGATCAGTCACTGGAAAAAGGTACTTGACATGTTAGTATGGCATACTGGCATATTTAAGTTCATGCAATATATAGTTATTCTTAGAACACAGGGGTTATGTTTCTAATAGAAAGCTGAGGAAAACTACTTCCCAGTTTTTTAATTTGTTTAATGATAAAAAACTTTCTTCCGTATGTTTAGACTGTATTTTCATAGCTCAAAAATTATTAAGCTAGAAATATTGAAATAGAATTTCTGTATTATTTCTGCAATGCCATAGGTGTTTTCAACAATAATTGATTTTCAGGTATTTATTTTTAGGCTTGTAGCCGAAAGTGGAAATTAGAGGTAAATATGGCCACTTCTGTGCTGGAGTCCTTTGAAATGTAAATAGTTTGCTAACTGGACAAAACCAAGTTGAGAATATTGGGGTTTTTTACACCTGAGTGACTTAAAGTGGTCTGTTGCATGGGCTTTTTACAAACTTGATGCAGATAATATTGAAACACTAATGACATACAAACTAATGTTATAAAGACAAAGAAGCAAGAAAAGTATTTTCATCCCTAATTATTACTGACTTTCTAAATGGGTCGTCATTTAAACAGTTACTCGGACTGATTCCACCTGGAAGGTAAATATATGTAAGTATTACAAAGAGTTATTGTATGTGATTGCGCATGCTCAGAGCTCAAAATATATGAATCTGTTTAGCAGCTGATGAAACCACTTATGTTTGCAATAAAGATCACTATATATAGTTCATAATCTTTTCATTTTGTTACGTGCTACAATGTTGCCTTTTTCATTAAAAGTTATCTTATTTAACGCTTTATGCAGGATTTGTCACTGACACATTACAATTAGATTGTTGAATTGTTCTGGAAGGCATTTTCATTTGACGCCACTATTAGCACAATTAATTAGGTCTTGAAATAAACAACATCAACAACACACATCATCCGTCCGCGAACTACATCAAGATTTTTCACTAATTTTATTCAGGTCTGACTTACATTTTTCTGATGTGTTTGGAGCTATGCTGAATCTGAAAAATGTCTCAGAAAGGGATGAAGATCACTTCACAGATTCCTCCCAATTTTTTCTTTTTTCCAACCTAGTATTCCACAGAAAGAAAGAGGTGAAGGGTTCCCCAAACATAAACACAATATGCTTGGGGTGGTGGTGTTTGTGGTTTTTTAATTATTATTTTATTTCCATGCAGCAGAAGAAACCCCAACTTTTACTGTGATTTCTTTAGCTGAGTGGTACATTCTGCAGGGAACTCTTTCACAGAGAGCTGCTTCCCCTCCAAAAAGTGAGATTCACATCTTAAAGCTTTTCTTCCACTGATTAAATAGGAAGAGCATGAAGCATTTCTTTTATCATAGTTATATATTTATATATGCATTTTTATGATTTACTTATGTTGCCAGATATATACTTACACATTTAAACAGCATTCTTAAACAAGAAAACCAAAGGCAATTCAAGATTTTAAAAAGTATTAACATACTGTCATGACTGGAAAGGCTAGTGATAAAAACCCCAAAATATCAGAGTTTCAGCTTTCTTGCCAAACCTTTTGTAAACTGATGTCAAAGTCTCACACAGGTACTTTTCATTCACACAGTACTATTTTAGTGTCGTAAAAATGATTATGTGCGTTACATCTTGGATATTCATAGTTCCAAAGCCTGTGTTATGCAAAACCTGAATACATTCAAAGTCATGGGCTAGAAACATTCTTGCTTCGGTTTGGGTCAGGAGAACTCTACTGACTTGAATTTCCCGACTGTCTCCAGTGACGTGCTTTTGTTCACTCCGTACACCGCTCTCGGAGAGCACAGGCTGAATTTCTTCTGCACAAAACTGAAGTGGAAGGTGTATCGCAGGAGTGCTCCTAACGTACTCCAACTTAGGTGACGTAGGTGTCCGTCAGTGGGAGCAGAATTGGGTTCGTCAGACGTTAGCTCCTCGAAGCACGTAGAGTCTCGGTACTGCCGTTTCCACCCTGCTGATCCACTTTTGCCAGGCTGCACACCCTGCTCGTGTAGGTGTAACCTCTGTGGACCAAAGTCCCTGATTCCATTTTCGGTCTCACAATGAGTAACTCTACGGAAACTTTTCTACAGAAGGCCTACTTCATAGCGTGTCCTAGCAATACTGGAGATAACATTAGTTCTGACTCCTATTTCTTCAGCTCAAATCAGAAAAAAATTATTCATATTATATTTACGTTATCTGGGAGGCATGGATGGCTTTTCATCTTTTGGTGGAGGCTGAGCATCTGATTGTATGTTTACCCATGCACATAAGCATTTGGGAAGCCAACACAAATAACAAAACCAACGGGAGAATTCCCTGAAAAACACAACTTTTGAAATTTGAGCACCCAGAATGACAGCCTAGAGACCTTACCAGCACCCTTGGTTGGTATATAGTGGCAGAATTGAATTTTATTTGAATTTAAAATCTATAATAAAAAAGTTTCACAGACTTTTTTGTTTTGTACAAGAAAGAGCAAGTGACACTAATACACGCACGAAGTGGACTCCAAACCCGTCATTTCACACTGGGAAGAATGCCAGGCAGGTAGGTAGACTTTAGTCAACAGCAACAAAAAATTGTAGTAAACAAGCTGTGGGATTTGACAGATGGTGCAATATGGTTTGTATGGCCTGGCAAGAAACATCTTTTTCCTTCTTGAATTAATTTTAATGCCTTTATTTCTGTGGGGGAAAACAGATATTAACACAAAATATCCAATACTTGGAATGCTAACTTTGGATATCGAAGATTCAAATTCACGTTCCTTGTCCAAACCAAGCAAAGAAATGATTTAACTGTTCCCTTCTAATTTTTCCTATACTCCATCAGACTACTGCTGAATCTTCAATACTCTGACAGACTATTGGCTGTTTTAACACTCTTGAGCTGGTTTTGTTTAGAAATTCTGCCTGGAACCCTAGAATGCGACTTCCCTAATTCCATTTTTGTTGAAATTAATGCATTGTGCCCCAAAACTGTAATCATACCTCAGTGAAGAAACTTTCAATTTAAAATTTATGATTAGCTCAGGTTATATGTTTGTCCCAATACACTTACTTTAATATACTTATCTCTTGCTCAGGTTAATTTTTTTTAGTCATACAAAAGAGAATTAAAAAATACTAAAAGCAGTACAGAAGAATCAATAGTAGGAAGGCAGACTTAAAACTCTTTTGAGTTGAACACAGAAATAGTTAATGGCTTTGAAACACTCATAAAATAGTATCAAAAAATCTTCAAAAATTTAACAGCATAATCAAGTGGGGGACCTGTGTTAAGAAGAGTCTTGACAATGGCTATTATGATAAAAATAACATCAGAAATGATATGCCATTTGTACGTGTGTTTGTTTTTATATGTGTGCTTGCGTGCACATTATGATAAAATAATATTGCTTTGGAGACAAGAGCTGTTAAATTAAGGAAATATTAAATTAAAGAATGGCCAGTCCTTCCATTTCTTTTTAAAGATGAATAGTGCCAAGTAACAAGCAACACAGTTTGAAGGTCACGACTGTAGAGACATCTCTGTGGAAAAAACATGTTGCATTTATTTTCCCTTCTAATAGTGTTTCTAACAGCCAATGCTGTTGCAAAGTAATATTTATGATGTCAAACTCTGTCTTTCGTACTCCTTCATTCATTATTGCTGCTCAGTGTCATTACTTTCTTTTTTCCCTCTGAAGCACTAACCTTGCCTCTGTCTATAAAACCACAGACTACTTTAGCTTGCAGATAATGATGAGTAGTTTCAGTGCACCCTTAGAGTTTAGATCATTATCTAGTAGATATTTCCCATTCCTCTGTTTTCATTTTTAAGGTATTTGTATATATATTTCTCTGGCATTTTCCTTCCAGTGCAATAGCATCCACCACTCTAGTCCTCCTTCCTGAAGATATCACTGTAACTTTTTCTGAAAAACACTTTTAAAAGAAATTTCAGCAAATCTAGTTTGCCAAGTCCAGACTGATTGATCACTTAAAGAGCGAAACTGCATCAGTGCTGTTTTCTGCCCATTTTTTCAGGCTTCTTATCCTTTCTAACTTCTCAAGAAAGAGTTCATCATTTCTTTCCAGAATTGCTATCCATTTTTCTGATCTCACAAAATAAACCTTGTCCCATAACTACTTACCTTGTTTATGCACTCTTGACATCTTACTCATTGACAAATCACAGTTGGGTATCACTTTTTCAGTTCTACTGCCCCATTTCTGTGAAATTCTTCCTTTCCTACCACAAGACATTGAATAACTTTCTACTTCTTAAACCTTATCTTCAACCTTGCCTCCTCTGAGATTTTGTTGTGCTTTATCTGTAGAAATAATGTTACATAAAAATCGTCCTTTTTATTCCTTCCCCCCCCCCCCCCACTGTGAAGGTAAGCATCTAAAACAACTGGCTAAACCTGCCATCTATCATGGCAGCAAATATTGTGCAATTTTCTCACATAGCTATATCTGCATAGAGTGCAAATGGAGACTAGATCTCCCCCAATTTGTTCAGTATTCTGTGACATTCTTTTCTGTCACAACAAATTTGTGCATTTCTAAAAGGTGATCCTTCAAGATACCTGGTTCTATTTCCCTCGGTTTCAACTATGCAGTTGTCAGTATGAGTATTTTTCATCAGGTGTGTACATTTCATTTTAAAAAAGCATGTCAGAGCTTGTGGAATTTATTTTTGGATCATAAGCTTTGTCTTTTGCTATGGCAAAAGCTTATTGAGTGATGCCAACAGAAAATCAAACAAATAAAATGAGAAAAAAAAAAAATTAATGTTCAGTTCACTGATAGTGGTAATTACTTCTGGCCCTATTCGTTTTCCCTTTGAATTTAATTTCTGTGGATGGTTACAGCTAAGAATCATGACTTCAGTTTCACATGTTGGATATTCAACAGCAAGAATCAGACTATACACATAAATTTATCAAATTTAAAATAATGAATAAATACTGACTGAGAACACCTCTCAATCCTGAGTCATTTAAAAGCTAATAGTAGCCTGAAGCAAGTGATGCAGCTAGATGTCAAAAAAGAAAAGTTGTAGTATAATGTCACCACCTTTTCTGGATAACGACCACTACATGTACAAACATGTAAAATGTTACACAAACTGAAGATTATGTGGGTTTCTCCCCTTCCTAGGGTTATGCTTATCACATATTGCTTCTCACCAAATTCCTTTTTATTATATGCAGAGATCTGGCCTTGCTTACTACTACTCATTATCTCAATTTTTTTATTTTTTACTCAATTTTTATGCCTACTCTTAAGCAAACTGACTCAATATAACTACCATCTAAAGTTCACTTTTGTGAATTATAATTTTTTTTTCCACTAGCTACTCTTTTTTAGAAGAAAAAAAATTCAACTTTTAAAAAATCTTTGTTCTTTGGTATCTTCATGCTCCCTGAACTTTATTTCCTCAGTGTTATCCAATTTAAAAGTAGATGCTTTACTTCTGAGCTTATGATGTGCCTACTGAGATAAAAATAATCCCACACAAATTCTATGAATAAACATTTAGCCGATTTCTTCTATTTATCTTTTTCAATCTGTGAGTAAAATCATGAAAAAACTAAATGACAGGTCTAAGAAGAAAATCTTCATAAAGAATAATCTCCTCAAAGATTTATCCAAATGTTTTGTTTGCAGGGTGGTGAACTCTACTCAAACCTCACACAGATGAGGTATACAAAGCACCAGAGTCTTCAGCTGTGAAACAAAGCCCTAAAACGTTACAAGTCAGCACTCGCCAAAGTGGTGCTAGCAGAGATTCGCTGTGGCTTGAAAATGTCCCTGGAAGCTGCACTTTGCAGAAATTTTCCTGGACACAAGTTTGCCTTATGTTTCCTTTAGAAGTCTTAGAATGCTAAGATTTGGGAAAGGTGTTCTTCCCCTGTTCTGAGCACTCAACTTCCCGGCCAGAGAGATGTGTTTTCCTTTTTGCATCTTTGAATGATTCTCTAGGATCTGTTCTGTAGTTTGCAGCGTGAAAGATGACTCAAAAATTGGACTAGTGACTACCATTTCATAATGTGGTTGCAGCATTTAAATTCCTTTATCTATTAAAAAATAATTCCGTTAAACCTGCAGTGCATTTGCCTCCTTGTAAGAAATGTGCTACGAGTTATTTGCTCTATTTCAGTTGCCTATGTTCTTTATTACTTTATAATGCAACATCTTAGAAGCTGTTTTAATCACAGTTCTGAACAATTTTTCCTCCCAAGGCCCATCTTTCAGATGCGTGGGAGAGAAAAGCATGTCCCACGTCCATGAGACGTGGAGAGATATCCCTTCCCCACCTAGTCCCAGTCTAACTTATCAACTGTCTTTTCAGCAGGATTCAGGTATCTAATACATTTTTTTTCTAGTGGTCTGTAGCATTACCTCCTGTTTTTTGAGAGTTTCTTCAGTACTGCATATAAGGAGTTTAGTATTTGAGTTTTTAAGCATATTTTCCCATATATCGATGCCCATATGTAATTTTTTTAATAAATTAATTTCCATGTGATTTTTTTTTCTTTTTTCATCATCAAGACCTTTATAATTTTTTTCATTCTCTTCTGTCTCCTGCTTAGGAATACTTAGCACTTTCATATTACATTTTCTTAATGTTATAGGGAATTTCTTGCAGGAAAGCTTAAGTATAATTACCTCAATTTTCTATCTAAGGAAGACATTGGTTAAAAAGAGGAAAAATATGGCTGCTCAGTGAATAAGCATGTATACACTGTGAGGTAGATGTGGTCTGTGGTGTGCTCCACAACTGTGATGCTTTTATTGTCCACCCTTGGGGACCTACTAGAGTGAAGAGAAGCCTCTCTCTTCCGTTCTTGGGACTATTGCAAAGGAAAGCAGGGTGCGTCAGTGGCGGTGAAGACCTTGCTAGGTCTGACGTGGCCCAACATGCAGCATGGCTAGGTTATACACATGATTTTGAGATCAAAACAGAAGGTCTGGATGTAGAGCGCTCTGCCCTGCACAAAGGAATTTTGGAAGCAGGAAGAGAACAGAATTTTCTGGTGCTTACTTGAATCACAGCATCGCACACCCAGTTCCTCTTGCCAGCTTTCCACAGTCTTCCCCAGCTTTCCTCCATTAGGCAATGATAGATGAATTTTCTACTGGTATATTGTTATCTTGTTTGTTAACTTTTTTAAACAGACTCCTTAAAGAGGCTATGCAATGCTTTCAATGCATAATTCAGCTTTTCATGCTATCGCTGTAATGACTCATCGAACTTTCTAATATAAAACTAATTCTGGCTTGCAGCAGATCTCTACTGGATGAGTGGAAATTTGGGAACTTGCACCTAAACAAAAATAGTATCTCAAAGCTAGTATTAATGCTGCCTCACCCTGTGCCACTTAACAATTAGTAAGACAAATATATCATTATTCTATGTGTCCTGCTACAGAACTGTACTGCACCAAGAAGGCATAAGTGGAGGGTTTTTTTTTAATTGTCTGTTTTTAGGTATTTACTCTGTAGAATTGATCTGTTCAGTCTGTGGAGCTTTTTTTTCTAATATCGCTGTGGGTTAACCCCGTTAGGCAGCAAAGCACCACGCAGCTGCTTGCTCACTCCCCCTCAGCGGGATGTGGGAGAGAATGAGAAGTAACTAGTACAAACATTCAGTAAAAAAAGTTTCACAGTCGAAGGCAGACATTTCCCTTTTCCTCTCTCTTCCTTTCATCCTGAGATATTAGTGATTCCCATTCTTGATTAAATAGAGCAATGTTTTAATTAAATGAACTCTTATCTGCTCTCATCAGACCATATAAGCAATATACAATTCCCTCCGTAGGCCAGCTCAAGACAAGAATGTTGTTTACATTCATAGAGAAATCAATAACTAAGGTTTCCTTAATTTTTTTTTTTTTAATTTGAATTTTCAGAGGAATTCAATTCAAGTTTTCAGAAGCTAGTTCTAGTGGTCAGGTCAAAACTTTTGGTACGTGATGTATCAAGGAGAGGAACACCTGTTACTGTAACTGAAGCCAACTGGAGTTAGAGATGATCAGCAAATTAGAAAGGTTAAGCTACCTAAAATTAATGAATGTTTTTTTAATCATATGTAGAAGATACTTTCCTATTCTCACAGAATTCCATTTACAAGTTCTTTTCCTCCTTTCCCCGGCTCCTCACCAGATACCATAAAGCTTAGGGATCCTAAATCCTTAACGGACTGGTTTTGTTTTATTCAGCATCACACGGAGCTGTGAGGGAGCAAGGATTTCCACTAAGCCTTCCAAGTCTGGGGCTGCTGCCCTTTAGACTTTCTTTCCACTTAAGAACTTGACAGAAAAGGCAAGGGGCCAGATTTACTGCAACTTTGTTCAGAGCAGATGGAGGCAGATGAAACTATAAACAGCAAAGTAGCTGAGCATAGAAGTTAACTAAAACACTAAGTGAAGCTGTTAAATCTGACACAAGGACTAAAGATACACTTCAGAAAACATTGTTGCTGAATTAAGTACTGCCAGAAAAGAGGAGCTGATATCAGAGGACAATGAAAGCCAAAAAAGATTTTTAAAAAAGCGAAAAAAAAAGATATTAAGAAACAATCAGTGCTAACTTAATTTAGAAAGGCATTGGATTAGTTGGTCTAATGAGCCTTAGAAACTGCCAGTGTAAAGTGTTCGTGATTTCCATCATAAAAGTAAATGTGTAAATTTTGTCTTTGGTGAGTAAACTACCTTTGAAGAGGAGACAACTCTTTCCTCTTAGGACCCATAAACCTGACTTTGATTTTATCTGCATAAAACTGTAAATCATGAAAAGCCCAATTTTTGGTGGGTTATTTTTTGAAATGTTTTCAATAATCTTCATCACTAAGACACATTTTATTTTAAGAAGTGTGGGTACTTATTAGCTGCTGTGATAGTGATAATTGGCTACAGTAGCTTTCTTAAATGGGCTATAGCACAAAACATGGTTCAGGTCTAGTTCATTTTGCTCTTAGAATGTGAACTAAAATGGTGCAAGGCTGGCTGCTTTTTACACATCTCTCCCCCATCTAATTCTGATGGCCAGGTTGATTTCCTACCTGAATCAAAACTGAGGCAGGTGAAAGCCACTATAATCTGTCATTAACCTATGGATGCCTTGAATTAGTAATGATATCTTTAACAGCAGTAAGACAGTACTGTCCAATTTAGTTTAATTATTTCCCATTTCAAGCATAGCATGAAGAAAAACTGTGCCATCTCAATTGTTGTCGGATGTAATTCTTGTTAGTGGGTTGGTTTTTTATTATTTTTAAAGTAATGGAATCTGTATTTCTGACATAATTAATATTTGATTGTAGTTTGTCTACAGTGGAGTGAGGCTGTAAGTTTTTAAAGGCATCATATGTATTGGCTTTTCTTGGTAGCGGGGGGGGGGGCTACAGGGGCGGCTTCTGTGAGAAGCTGCTGGAAGCTTCTTCCCCCATGTCCGACAGAGCCAATGCCAGCCGGCTCCAGGACGGACCCTCCGCTGGCCAAGGCCGAGCCCATCAGTGACGGTGGTAGTGCCTCTGGGAGCACAGACTTAAGAATTGAAAAAAAAGTTGCTGAGACACAGAAACTGCAGCCGGAGAGAGGAGTGAGAAGCTGTGAGAGCCCCAGCCCTGCAGCCCCCCAGGTCGGTGCAGCAGGAGGGCAGGAGGTGCTCCAGGCGCCGGAGCAGAGATTCCCCTGCAGCCCGTGGGGATGAAGACCACGGTGAGGCAGGCTGTCCCCCTGCAGCCCAGGGAGGTCCTCGGGGGAGCAGATCTCCACCTGCAGCTTGGGGAGAGAGGAGCCCACGCCGGAGCAGGGGGATGTGCCTGAAGGAGGCTGTGGCCCCGTGGGAAGCCCAGACCAGAGCAGGCTCCTGGCAGGCCCTGCAGCCCCGTGGAGAGAGGAGCCCACGCTGGAGCAGGTTTTCTGGCAGGACTTGTGACCCTGCAGGAGACCATGCTGGAGCAGGCTGTGCCTGAAGGACTGCAGCCCGGGGAAGGGGCCCACGCTGGAGCACTTCGTGAAGAACTGCAGCCCGTGGGAAGGAGCCATGTTGGAGGAGTTCATGGAGGACTGTCTGCCATGGGAGGGAGCCCACGCTGGAGCAGGGGAAGAGTGAGGAGTCCTGCCCCTGAGGAGGAAGGAGCGGCAGAGACAAGGTGGGATGAACTGACCCCAACCCCCATTCCCCATCCTCCTGCGCTGTTGGGTGCAGGAGGTAGAAAATTTGGGAGTGAAGCTGAGCCTGGGAAAAAGGGAGGGGTGGGGGGACAGTGTTTCAAGATTTGGTTTTATTTCTCATTATCCGACTCTGATTTAATTAGTAATAAATTAAATTAATTTCCCTATGTCAAGCCTGTTTTGCCCATGACGGTAATTGGCGAGTGATCTCTCCCTGTCCTTATCTCAACCCACAAGCCTTTTGTTATATTTTCTCTCCCCTGTCCAGCTGAGGAGGGGAGTGATGGATTGGCTTTGGTGGGCACCTGGTGCCCAGCCAGGGTCAACCCACCACAACCTACAATTTTGATTTACCAAAAAAAAAAAAAAAAAAGCTAAATAAAATTAAATTTTATGAGAACAAAAAGGGTACTCCAAATTTTAATAGCTGTCTTTGAAATACTGTAAATATATTTACACCAAGGTAAGGTCATTATGAAATAAAGCTGCTTGGCTTTGGAATAGTTATACAGAAGAGGAAGAAGTTAATCAGATGTATCCCTGCAGGTTCTGTTATGAACAAATGAGTGTGATGGGGTGACAGTAATTAACATCATCATGTGGAGAAATGACGCCATCCATGTTCTTGTTTAGGGAATATAAAAATGGATTGTTGATTGTAAAGCTGAGAGGCAGATCAGGGTATGGAGCGAATGGCACTCCTGGTAGAGAAATTTTAAATCCCAGAGATCTCAAAAATAAGAGCCAGCTGAATAGCAACTGCAGATTGTTTAGTCACAGGAACATATGGCATCATGCAAAATACTGAAACTGAATGATTAAACAGACAGACTGAACATTTATATGCAAGGTACAGAGCTTGTAGTCTATTTAAAGTCAAAGATGAGTACTAATTCTAAAAGCTAATGAAATCAGAAGATCATTTCTGGAAGCAATAGACACAATTTTATGATGCTGAGTACCTTGATTACCTCAATTAGTTGTATAACATGGATTCACCAGAATTTACTTGCAGGAGTCATTCATGGCTAGCATAATGTGCCAAGGTATATATATGTGTGTGTATGTGCATGTGTGCTTTAAATTATGCCCAACATTATACTTATATATATGTAAGAAAAAAAGATCTCATTTTGTTCATCCCTGAAGCCTGGTGTCTGCAATGCTGGTGTTACAACACGAAAAGTGACTGATGCCAACAGAGCTACTATGTAGTCTAAACAGAAATTGGAATTTACTTAACCTTCGTTATTGTGGTATCTGAATAAACCATATGAGGACCATCATTCTCTACAATAAGTCAGTCAGTCATTGAAATACACTGCATGAGACAAGAGATTCTCTTCTGTTTAGCACAGACCTGTCAGTAAGCTGTTAATACTTTCTAGTACTTACTGGCCAGTAAAGCGAGCAATTCAGTCCAATTTTAACATAGTCATAACCTGGGTCTTACTTCCCAGATTATGGGATTACTTTTTTTCCTTTAGTTCCTCTAATTTTTGTCTCTCGGTAAGCGTGTGAAGTGAAGAAAAATCATAAGAGTCTGTCTGCTGCAGTAAGTGTGAAATATGTAAGGACGATTATTATTAATAAAAATATAACTAATTTATTTGCTCTTAGATGAAGCTCTGGCTCTTCTGAAGCCAAAGAAAATGGATTTTATTCTTGTGGTTTTAGTCAATGTGTTATGTTTGCTTAGGAATTTTGTAAGAATATTCTTATTTGTACTGCTATTTAGATATTTATAAACATTTATAGGTGTATAGAATGAGCCATAGGCTGTTTGTTGCTGTGACTGTTTGCATATGTAGTGTATGTTCTTTGTGACACACAGTCCTATAATATTATAGGGTTTTGTTCATCTTTTCTGTTTGATTTGCTATTCTTAATCTAGTTTGATTATGCTTACAGTTTGTATAATTATGACTACAACAGAATGTTTTTTACATCAGCACAAGCAAGATAACTTCTTGAGAGGCTGCTAGATAAGTGCTGATAATAAAATCAAATGGATTTTAAGATCTAATTGCTATAGTCAACATTGTGATGCCTCATATTCACTTTTTAGCATTAGCTCTAAGATGATCTCCTACTGAGTTATTTACCCAACTGCAAATTTTTATCTAACCGTGCTTTTCAGTTTTCATTGCTTAAATTGTCATAAGTTTTTCAATTAAAGCATACACAAAAGAATATTTATAGTGCACAAGGTGGCAGGTACACATTACACTCTAGTTAATTTATTATTTTTACTACTCCCTGTCAACATACCTAATTGTTGTTTTCAAACAGTAGTTACCTTAGATCCGGATGCTCCAATCAAACATTTTGCATAAACCTATGAGGAAATCTATGAGTGAACATACGGTCTGCAAGAAAGAGTTGAAAACACTAAGAAGAAAAGAAAGAAAAAAGACCATTAATGAAGGGGACAGATTTTATCTGTACATGTAAATATGCTGAAAATAACAGCAGGCATATATTAAAAATGTCCTAATTGCATTTCTTTATTCCAGTGTCACTGCATTTTTCCTTAAGGGTAGGTAGGATGAATGCATTGTACCTCTAACAGTAGTATGACACGGATCTAATAGACATCACCTGTAAAGGGGGACTTCTTTCCCCACCAGCTGGGAAATTGTTTAAACTCAACACTTTCCAGCCAGGCAGATAAGAAGGCATTGGTTGGTTTAGTGTTGCTGACCTATTTTGTGTCTTCTTCCATTGATCTTCTGGTTTCCTACCTCTCCACTGTAATTAGTTGAGCTGAAAACTGAGGCTTGTGCAAGAGCTACTTAAGCAGCCGAGAAACTGATGGGTTAAGCTCCTTTAATTCTGATCACTGTTTCCTTGAGCACTGCTCTGAGTGGAATGTATACAAATGCACATTAGTGAACCCATAATGTAGCTATCCAGTAGATCACAATGATCAGATGATAAGGATTCAGTGGCCACACTGGAAAACATAGGTTAGTGGTGGCTATAATACGAGGTTGAGAAGGCAAAACTGTCTCTTTCAGAATAGAATGAAATTAATACAGGACAGGTCTGAATAACTAATAACAAAATTTTGGCCTGCAGTGGTAGTTGTTTTTCAAGAAAGCTAATCTTATGAGACCTCCATTTGTCAGAATCACAATGTGCTGTCCAGAACAACATCTCTCATTTGCCTTCTGCAGTTTTGGGTCAAAACGTTAGAAGAAAAGCTCTAATAATTTCCATGCTCTTGATTCTTTTCCTCAGTCTGAACCCTTCTCCTGATTCAATTTCAAATACTGAATCACACCGTAGTGTAAACAATCTCAACTTCAACACAAATACTTCCAACATTGTATATTGTGGTCAATATTGTCTGTGAAAAGAAAAATCTTCTTTGAATATTTAAGAAAGAGTTGCTTACACTAGTCACATTAGTACCACTTTCACTGCCAACATTTAGTGATGTCAACACTAGAAATACAATTCCTATGGCTAATAACTGCAAATCCATTTACCGTTCCTATAGTACTCCCAAAACACCTTTTCTTCTCTGTCAGCAACTAAACTATTATATAATACATGAATGACAATAGAGAAATGAATATTCTTTGTTCAAAATATATGATTCAATCTTCTAAGTACCTACACAGCGCCATGTGAAATTCAGCAGGGAATTGTTGCTTCAAGTGATGAATTATATCACACTCTAAATGAATTTTTTTCTGCCATTTAGCTCCTTGAATGCACAGCAATCTACTTGAAACACTGGGAAATTTACGCCTGTTTTCCATCCCAATTTGCTGGCTAGTGAAGTTCATAAAAAAACATTTGTCACTGAATCCAGTGGTAACTGGATTGAGCCCATGACATCTAGGGCTGAAACACTAGTAACAAGAACTGGAAATTTATAAGTAAACAGTTCTTTTCCATGTTCTTGTTTGTTTATTCAACTGTCACCCCTTTTAGGCTAATTTAAGTTAAGCAGCCATCAGGTTGTCTGAGTAATTAATAGAGAAAGTGAGGCTCCTCCAAGGAGCATGTCACCGATGGTCTTAGCTGGGGTGAGTTACACTTTAGAGATGCCATTGGTCTCTGTTTAGTGTTGAAGTTCTTTTAGGCATGGATATAAAAAGGGAAGACAGGGGCTTGAGACCCAAACAGGTCTGGAAGGAGATTAAAATCACTGAAGTTATTAATAATCAAAGTTATTAATACTTTGCATCGCTTTCAGTAAGAGCAAACTATATCCAGGAGCAGAGATAGGACGGCTAATGGCAATGACAGAATAGAAATGGAAATTACCACGTCTAAGGAGGAAACAGAACGCAGAGTTTAATGTGCTGAGATCAAGACAGTTAATGATTGTCCTTGCAGAATAATGAAAAAACTGGCACACTTTTAAATTTTAATAAGAGTAGCTGATTTATCAAATTGGGACTATAACTATATCTGTAAAATAATAAATATGGTACTGTAATTAATAGAAAGAAAAACATAACCCAGAGAATTAGGAGCCTATCTCTTGATTTCAATAGAATAGAAACCTTTGGAATAAATTATGAAGAAATTAGTTATGGAAATAAAAATGAATGGAAAATCAACAGCGTGACTTTTTTAAAAAGATCGGTAATACCAAGATAAACTGGTATCTTTGCTTGATAGAATAACTAATTCCCTAGATATGAGAGAAGTGGAAGATCTAACTTGTCTTTCAATAAAGTACTTGAAGTGGTTAACTATGGGAAAATATTAAACTGCAGAAGATAGAATTAGTCAAATAATTTTGATGTGGATAAAAAGCTAACTAAGGGGAAGAGGTCTTAATTCTGCTATCGTTTATATGTTATATATTATTTTTATATTTTATGATTGTGCTAAATTCTTTGCTTACAAACATAAATCCATTCCTGATCTAAAGGTCTTCCACATAATATTAGAATTGAATTTTTCTTTCAAGATAATATTAGAATCTTTCAAGATAATATTAGAATCAGTAGGGACTACAGTGCAGGACTACTTCTTATGTATTGACTTTTTAAAGGCTGGTGGTTAATTATAAATGACTATCACAAAATCTCAGACAAAATGAACTAGAAAGCGTAGTCCAAAAGACAAGCATTTTAATTCTGCCAGATCATTCATGCTTACAGGCATACCTTCTTTTTCTCAAACTCCTTGCCAGCTTCTTGGTCTAGGCTTAGTCCTATAATCATTAGGCCCTTCTCATAACCATGGTAAACTGGCATAGCTGCTCCGAAATCATTGCAGATGCACAGATTTATGGTAGCTGAAATCCGTCCAATAATGATTCTGTTCCCTCATGATAGATAGAGTTCGTCTGCACAGTACCCTTCAAATATTAACAGGGTCCTGGCTTCTCAGAGAAGAGTCAGTTAGAAATACTTCAAAATGATGACAGTGTTGCTCTATAGAAGAGTTGCACAACTGATTTCATAACTGCTCCAAGTGTTATTGAAATCAAAGTTTTTTCTTTGAGAGATTACAAGAATTTTCTTTCACATACAGCAAACGAGAGGTTTTTTTAGAGCTCACTCACTCTTTACCATGTAGGAACGCAACAGGGACCAGCTTTTCCCTGTCAATGCATTTTTTAGGGATGAACCAGTTTTTGCGCCTGAACATGTGCGCATGTATGAACATACATACATACATGTACTGTACACATAACATTTAGAATTAGGGAATCAGATATCGCTGTCATAAGCACGTTTAAAACCTCATAAATCATGCCTGTAACGGTAGAACAAAGCTTTGCCAGACTGATACTCATTAACAACACACTTCATGCAAATGGTTAGCTCTCTTTATCCACCGTTATCATGACATACTCAAAGCCATCACTATTTAGCAATCACACCCAACCTTAGCTGCGAGTACCCAACACCCCAGAGCTGACCTGCTGTGTAATTAGCGGTGATGGCAACAGTCCTTCCCGTCCTCGGTCACCACAGCGCAGGTGGTCAGGCCCAAGAGCTCTTCAACAAGAAGACCCAGAGCTGAAGTAAACATCTCCTTAACTCTTCCCCATCCCTAGGTTCAGGTCCTTTTATAAGACGGTTGTGTTTCAAGGCAATTCCCAGCCCTCGGCCTCCACCCTGAGCTACACACTGCCTGAACCTGGGGAGAAATTCTTTTCCAGGCTGCCGCAGATGCCTCGCGCTGTTGCTTGGCTTCTCCTCCCTTTCCCAAAGCAGAAGCATCCTTCTCGTAGGTGGATTTTTTCTACAACGAGTAATGGCCCGTCAGCGCATTGCTAGTTGTCCTGTGGCTTCTTTCCTCAACCGGTGCTCGTATTTTCAAGGCCTTTGCTGTCATCTCACCCTAAAACTGTCTGTGGAGGCAAGAGATGCTCAGTGCCATGCTCAGTCCACCCAGCAAGTTGGTAACGAACCTAACAGGTTGGAGTGCCTCCCTGCCGAGTTAAGGGCAGGCACGGTTAGCATAAGCCCTGCGGCCTGTAATTAGCAATGGCAGTACTATTTAATTGGGCTGCCGGGGACACAAATGCTTTGACAGGTGCGCTGTCTTACTGTGCTGCTGCTTTTATGAGTGTCACATGCTATTTCATACAGGTTCATGTTATTTCTTTCTTCCTTCCTTCAATGCTTGACTTGTCTCTCAGGATATCAAACAAAACTCTAACTAAAGTGTGTGGCAATAATGGTTTTAAAACATCATGAGGCTGAAAGCTTTTTATTATATAAATTATATCTGGATATTTTTATTTTTACCACAACCTTCTTAAGGTCTTTATGTAGGGATTTTGCAACTAGCAAAATAGTCGTGAAGACTCCCTGGTGCAATGGGGATGGAAATTGTTTATCCAGTTCTGAATCAAATATAGTAAAATTGTTTCCTGGAACAGTAAATTGACTCTGACTCTGCCTTTACACACAATATTTGCTCTTCCATTTTCATTATCATGGGCCATGTTTTATGAATACTGCTTTGTGACATATATATCTATACGAAGGAATATCTTTCCTGATCAATTGAAAAAAATGCTTCTGTAAAATGTATATTTCTTAATTCTCATCTTTGGATAAATAAAAGCTGTCAAATAACTAGATTCTTTCCTCTCTACCCACAAAGGAATTGACTAGCGATTAAGTCTTTGTCTTTTTTCATTTTATTCATAGCTTCTAGTTATGCAGCTATTTCACTCAACCCTGATAGACTTCAAACACTTCACTTACTGCTGATTTAGCCATACACATATTTAATTGTGTCTAAAGGTTGTGAGGTCCCAGTTGTTTTAAGTCTCTTACTGAAATGTGACTGTAATATTGTGGAGAAATGTCTATTTTTCATTAGTTAATACATTTTATGGATGAATAACAGATTGTCATTCAAATTGATTGTTTCACTTAGAATGTTAAACTGCTGAGGTGGATTGCTTTTGTACACCATTATTCAAAGCAGAGCATATACTTTTTAGAAAGGCTTTTAAATGGAAAGTAGTTAAATGTTATGGAAGTATGGTCACTGTCTTACATAAAAGGAAGGCCAAAGCCTGATTACTGTTTTTGAAAGTTACTGTATTTTGTTTATGAATATTCATACAAATCAGTGTAATGTGAATGTTTTCCTTGCCACAAGGTGCACCAGGTAAAGGAAAGATGATTCCTTGTAGGATTTTATTTTAATTTTTTTTAGCGTAAGCATTATAGGCAGCTTTATTACAGGTGTGTTGAAATAATAATGTTATTAAACATGTATTTGTTAGGTTTAAGTAAAGAGAAAGATTGCTTTGCTAAAAGCTCATATAAAAACTGAATATTTTTTTAAACACAGGCTTAAGTAAAAAAGTTGACACAAATCAAAATGCAATTACATTAATAGGTACTACTGCTTATAGGTAACTGTCGCAAATTAAAAAATATATTATATTTTACATCTAGGTCTGTTCAGAACCTGCCCCATGAAGGCAAAGCAGTAAAGCATTCTGTTGCTCCATCTCCTGCGGACACATGTTTAGGGACTGAAGAAAAAGAAAACAGAGGGAGGAGCAGATGACAGTGTCAAAATTAACAATAGTGTTACTGATATTTATTGAGAGTTGTGTCTTAAAGTACAGGTACAGAGAATTCCATGACCAAAAATTGCAATAAGACCAAAAGTGATGAGCTGGTGATAATGGAGTTAGAATACTGAAACTTTTTTTAATCTCTATATATTTCCTTTTTTTTAACCATTTTGTGAAAATTATAGATTTAGAAGTCTTTTAGGTTCTTTAGATTAAAGTATTTTTATGTCTGTTTGAACCCTGGGACTTAGTCCTTGAATGGGACCCCTAGATGCTCCAGAAAGAAAAAGAAAAAAAAATCACTATTAATTTTGTTTCAAAGATTGCAGTCAGACAGGTGAATATTTAATTTACAGAATGATCCGTTACTGGTTTTGTCCTACTCTTCTATCTGCAGGATCAAGGTAATGGAGCAAGCTCTGTGGCTGGTAGTTCCAGAGCACAAGCTGAAGCATGACAGAAGACTACATAACACCAAAAATACCCTGGGTCAAAAGGAGTAAAGGGATAGCCTAAGATGACCTGCTTAAAGCAGCTATGATGGGGACAAGAATGAGAGACAGCGGGTTTTAAAAGAGACATCATTTATTTTAGCCCTCTTCCTCCAGACTTGGTGTTCAAAGTGTCGATTTCTTTTTTTCTTTTTTTATTTTTTTCTTTCATGGAAGCAACCGTCTCCTCAAATAGGCAAGCCCAAGCCTCTGTCTACAAAAGTCCAAAATCACCCTGCCACAATACTTTGATCTGTTTTTGCCTTCATCACTTATCCCCTCTGAATGTACTGCTAACAGCCTTCTAAGGTCTTTAATAGTGCTGTCTCTTCAGCAATGAAGCTGGAAATGTATTTTTTGTATATTGAGACTCATCCTGCTCCCAGACAGGAAAATGTGAGGGGTTCCCTCCTCACACTGTCAGCAAGTGAAGTCAGGTTTCTGAAATAATGTAGACTTTTTATTTCTTTCTTTGCTCCCCTTGATGACTTTTTGTGTTGAACCTTTTCATTAGATCCAGAGGGACGAAATTGCTCTGTGATGGTGTGTCCTGTTCTGGTCTGGAGGGGCAGATATCTGCAAGGCTGGAGAAACTTGATCTTCTGACTGCCCTTGATGATAGCTTTGGATACAGTTTCATGAGCTGATGCAAGCATTTTGTTTGTTAACTGCTGGTCTTAGAAGAGTTCATCATCCTCTCTAGGTGTGGAAGAATCTCTTGTAATCTTGATTTTAGGGAGCAAGGCAATTTTAACCATATTCTGTGATCTAGCAGTGTTTTTATAAATGGGTGTTAAGTAGGGGCAAGAGATTAAATGTGATGTGATCGAGAACGGTGGGAAGGAAGGAGAGTTGAGATAGAGGAAGTACTCGCTATGAAACTTCCCTGAAAAGTGGATCTCTTATTGCAAGTCTCTTCTATCAAGTAACTAGTGATAGGACGAGAGGAGATGGCCTCAAGTTGCACCAGGAGAGCTTTAGATTGGATATTAGAAAAAATTTCTTTACTGAAAGGGTTGTCAGGCATTGAAACAGGCTGCCCAGGGAAGTGGTGGAGTTCATGTAGAGTTTTATAATGATTGGTTGAGCTAGAATCTTTTACTACAATAAACAATACTATAATCGTACAGGTAAAAGCTTTTAGTTTCAGTATAAGTAGTCAGCATTTTGAAATGTAAAATTTTCACCTGAAGTAAATACTGCAATGGCCAATGAAGGGACTACTGGCTTGGCAGCCTGACTCGTAGCACCTTAGCTAAACAGATGGACTCCCTGTCCAATCAGTAGAGAAAGTGGGTGCCTCTGAAGAACAATTTTGACAGTCTCAGCGATAGAAACATCCATAAAGTGATATAATACTTTCCCAGACTGCACAGGGACCTGTCCAGACCCAGCCAATAGGAAACACAAGGTATTGAGTATATTAGAATTAGCATATGGGAACGTGGAGTAAATATTCCTCCTTCCACTCAGAATTTACTGATGACCTTGCATTGGAGAACAGATGCCTAGTAGTTTGCAATAATTTTCTACAGGTCATTACCTCAGCGTAGAAAATCCAGAGCCTTGACTATATATCTTCTACTCCCATGTCAGGAAAGGATGGAGGCAAGTTAGAGCTAGTACTTCATTAATGAATAGAGCCAAGGCAAGGACAGAGCGCAACAGCTTGTACTCCAGTGGCAGAACTATATGACTTCTCGTAGGAAGGAGACTGGGTAACAGACTTGTAGAAACCCAAGGAAAACGTTTTGTTCACAGAATGAAATGGTAAGAACTAGAATTTGGCTTGATAATATCTTCAGTTTGATTCTGTGCGCTCATCCGTAGTGACTGTGACAAGAGCATCACCTTTGCATGACTTCTTAAAATTGGCCTAACTAAACATGATAGTACCTCTCCGGTGCATGCTAAAGCCTTTCTTCAGTGATGTTTGAGAGGACAGATACCATATACTGAGTTACCAAATCCTTCACTGAATGATCAATGATTTCCTTGGCTCCTTCAATATAGGAAAGGAAGGAGGAAGGCTCCTTCAAAGAAGGAAAGAAAGAAAAAAAACCCAGTGTATTTTGACTGTCTCTTTGGCTCTTGCAGCTGAGGGGCAGGGAGCTAGAGCAGAACCATTGTGCTGGGTTGTTTGGTTAGCAAATCCTCTAGAGAGGGCGCAGATCTGGCATGGTATAAAAGCTGCAAAAACAGGATGTGAATAACGTTTAACACTGGCAGCGCACAGTGACAAGACACTAAAAAAGTGGTTTTTCTTTGGTGTATCCAGATTCTTAACAATGAAGTAATATTCAGTGGTCATTCACAATGTGACCATTTTGTGCAGAGATAATGCTCAGCTTTCTGAAAGTGCACCTTTAAAGTTATTTTAAAGCTGCTGATTCTACCTATTTATTTACCTACTTTTAGGCATTTCTTAGCAATTTGCTCTGTAGCATCTGCCACAGAGAAGGGCATCGTGATTTATCTGCAGCTCTGAATATATTACTTGTTAACCTTTACAAACACCTAGTGTGACTCATTCCATCTTATCACAGCAGACGTCAGTGGGAGTAAGCATCACTCAACAGGACAACCAGTTTGTACAAGATACAGGCACATGTACCAAATGTACCCAGATAAAAGAGCCAGTTAATTTTTAAAGTGTTAAAAAGGAACATGAACACAACAATACAGTCTGCGATGGGATTTGAGGCATGTGCATTGGCAGTCATACTGAGGGGATCAAGAACCTAACGATAGCTTAAATAATGAACATGAGAAAGATCCATTGTAATCGACACCTCTATGTATCTCTCCAAAAAAAAAAAAAAAAAGCAGCTAGCTTTGGCCCTTCATGATTCTTCCCCTTTTTCCAGGAACTCCAGCACTGTTAAACCAGTCAGTGCAGTTCCCCTGAGCAGCACTTTGTTCGCTGCATTTCTCTGCCTAACGCTAACTTCCACAGACTTGGGAAGCACTACACTTCAACAGTTTAACTTTCAAGGAGTTTAGCCATGCTGCAATTTCTAAACTTGTCATGCTTGTAGAGAGTGGAAATTTCCTAAGACATATACCTAGCTATGCGGACTGTCCTTTTGATTGATTTTTATTGTTGGATTCATACCTGTCTTCAGACCACCAGTGCTCTCACAAAACCAAATTTATGGCAACTTATACTAAAAGGGGTAAAACAGCAAATAAAAAATAAATAATCCAAATGATCAGCAAACCAACTTAACCGCAAACAAGCAAGCAATCAAAGTTTGGGAAGAATGTTATCTCTCTCTCTCTCTCTCTCTCAAGTCAAGGTTACTCCATGAGGACAATTGTCTTCAAATTTAACTTCACAAAAGATGCTTTGGGAAGGTTTCCCAGGAGTTTTCTTTTTGAAATGGCTGGAATTGTGAGAATTGTCCCAAGCAAGCAGTTAAAAACCATGATCAGACATGGTCATCATGCCAGCCTTTTTAAAAAATGTATTAGATTTTTGCCTTGGTTGTCTAACTGGAGAAATGTAAAATGAAATGGCTTTATGTAATGTACTCAGCACCCACTGTCTGAGAATAAGGTCTTTAAAGTCATACGGAAAGGCATTTTTGTTGGAAACATGCCAAATGAGATGTGTCTGCATAAGATTATTCCTATATACTCAGTATTCTGTCTTAGTGAAGTCTAATAATTTTGCTAATGGAAAACCAAGAAATATCTGCCTCCAGGACCAACAAATCACCACAAGAGATATTAGCAGATGTTTAAGCATCTATCTAGGTGGCTGAATTATGGACCTTTGTTTCCTATAAAGGCAATGGGTCTTAAGAAAGGCAATAAAGTACTATGATTTTACATTTTTAAATGAATTTTGGATGCCCTAGAGAGTCTATAAACAGATTGTAGGCACCTAAAACAGCAGCCAAAGTTAAATGCCCCAAACAAGGCTGTGTGAATATTTTCTTGTATTATTAAGGCAAGACTATATTTGACTAAGCACAATCGTTAAGGTATTTTTTAAGTACGTCTACTAGTGTCGCATGGCTGATCCTGAGGATTTCTCATGTATGACATGTTACGTTATCTCAATGCTGTATCTTACTGTTTTGTTGTAACTAGTTTATTTGTGTAAAGAAAAATCTATCTCCCTCTGTACAAAGGTAGTTCTGAGCATGACATTTAAATCACTTACAATATGGCACCAAAGAAATAGAGGCTTTAAGACTAGAAGAAGCCTTTGCAATCCTTAGCTAAGAGGGGTTTTCTGCATTGAAAATTTTAGATAATGAAGTTGTCATAGATTGGATTACCTTGGTAATGATGTATCTGACTCTGACATATAATGTCAGGTTGCAGCATTTACTTAAAGTTACTTTGTGCTTTGTATTCTGACACAGTATGACTCACATAGCTTGACTTCATATGTCTTAAACTGACACCTTGCCATAGATATGCAAATGTTCCCATTTTCTGAAAAGAGCAATTAAAATACTCTTGATAAACCAAGAGCTCTACAGAAAAATTCTGATATTTTCCCAGAGCGTCAGGATATAAATAGTATTACACGGAATTTGCTAGCACTCTTTAGAATTTCTTTAACTGTACAGGGGTATCTGTGCAACAACAATTAAGTGATACTGTTCTGAAAACAATATTGAATATAAGACTGTAAATCTGCTGGTAAACAGTAATGTTACTTGACCACACGTTTTACATTTACTTTTGAAGATACAGCACATGCACATATAAGTGTAAAACTATAATAAATTCAACATGTTGTATTTGCTTCTCAATATCCAAATTTTCATGAGCTTCTTGTTTTCTGATGTACATACATCAGAAGCAGTTAGGCTCAGCTATTGTCTATCCTTATCAAGACCTAAACCATGTTATCAAATATATTCGGTACCTTGTTAGCATCGTTTATTGACTTCTGTTCATTTCCAGGGTTGTCCAAAGTCCTGATTTTTCAAACTCCTTAAATATAATGTCCTTCTTTGACATTTTCTAAGGAATTAGGTTTCCCTTAGAGAATGTCTCAGTTGAACAATATGAAAGCTGGAGGTAATCATTGTCAGTTGAAGGGATTTGGGGCAGAAAATGTTTCCACTGGAAATATTCTTGCCTAATTTAAATTATAGTCTAAGATATGTTTGTGGTTTATAACTAACATGGTAAAGTTGATAATCCCATATAAGTTTATAAATTATAATTGTTGGTTTTATCGCTATGGACATAGGAGACTAACTACTGTATGTTGCAAGGCCTAACTTTCAGCTGGCCTGTCCTCATTGGAATCAACAGAATGGGATCCAAAATATTTATCACCCCCTAAAGAAAATCACTTAAGGCTCTACTCAGTTGCTCACATTTTCACTTTTGAGTGGAAATGAGTAAGTGCTGTTTGAGGTACGCTAGGGTACCTCAAGCATTCAGGTGGTGGTAGCAGACGGAACACCTGTGTGATACCTGTGATCTACTGGAGTAGGAGCTGGGGACCAGATGGGATATCCTAAAGTATCTCTGACAACATGAGACATCTGCTTATGAGCAAGTGAATTCAGTCCTTATATCAGGGTACCACATGCAGCTGTCAGTGACTATTCAACAAGAAATTAAGGAAGTGAGGGGTTAAATTAAAGGGAAATATTTTAAATTCTGCTTTGCCCACAAGCTCTGTCAGGTGCAGCATAGAGGCAGCATCCAGGCACTAGAGAGAAACAAGAATGCTTGTGTTTACCTAGGTCTTGTCTATTTGATTTTTGAGTTCCTCTTCCGTTTTCCTCTTCCCTCTCAGCATTCCCATTCCCATTTAAAGACAGCTTGAGTAGGAGTCTCTATAGGAATGATTCTGAATTTCATTTCAGTGGCTGGGGGAAGATGGGAGGTGGGCTGGCAGGTGCCCTAGATGCTCCAGCAGGTATTCTAGATGCCTCTTCAGTCCTCTTAGGACCTACAGCTCTGTAATTACCTCTTTCATAACAGAGAAGTCACAGTACTCCCAGGACAGCTCTGCATGGGAAAGTAGTCATGGTGTGAATTCATATTCTAGAGTTTTGTAACTTTATTACTGTTGATTTACTTTCTGCAGTACAGCTACTGAAGAAGAGATCCAGAGACCATACTGTGCTACCTGAAGCATGTTTCGAGCACCTACGTGCTGTCTCAGTCCAGCAAGACTATCACTGCTGTTTACTTTACACCTGAGATACGTTTTTCTTCCTCCTGAAAGATCGTAATATGTATAAATTGAGGAATCTTTAATTCACCCCCATTCTGGGTGCTGCACATCCTCATCGTGTAGCACTGTTATCAATGGGCAAAGTATTTATTCTTAACCTTAACTTCCAGAGGGGCAAATCCATTAAACCATCTGTCTCACATACATTGATAAAATTTGGTCTACTACTACAGTGGTACTACACTTCTTCATCAATAAAAAACCTGCTGTGTGAATATGTATTTTCATATGATGATCTGCTTGTTAAATCCTTTACTCAGAAGTTGGTAGACAAACACTTCTCTTACTGAAGAGCAACAAAACTCATACATTTCATGTCCAAAATACTCTCGTCTAACTACTGTCTTTCTTACACATACTATGTGAAATAAACTCTATGTCCCACCAACTGAAGAGGATATGTCAATATGCAGCAGGAAATGCAAATACATTTGGTCTGAGAACAAACAGAAAGACAGAACCAAAGAGAAATATCTGTAGACTACCAGTTAGGTCATACCAGTTTTGGAGAGGAAGGACAATGTCATTCTTGATATTTGAAGATCATCTTCTACAGCTGGATAGCTTTGTACTCAAAGAAGTACTTTAGGACTGAGAAAGTACCAGCAATGGGGAGCCTGACACTGTAGTCCAGTGATCGTTCCTATGTCCTGTCCCTTGATTATTACTTAAAGGCAAATTTTGCTATGTAATGAGAAGAGCTCTCAGACTAGAGATTTCTGTTGTCAGCAAAGTAGTCTAACAACTAGGCAAGAGGTAGAGGACCGATGTCCCAGTGGAGTAATGGAATACATGGAGTTATCCTGTATCCTGTGGTTGAAAAATGCTCTTGCAAGGGCAAAAGTATGCATTTGAGTCTGCTGAAGCTCAGGTGGGCATGCTAGGTGGTCTGCTTTCTTAGCAGATAACATTAAGAGTTTATATAAAATACAGGCATTACTGAGTAATCTGAGTTTTTCAATGGAAGAAAATCCAGTTGCTGTGTTTTATGGTTGATTTGTGTTACATGTTCAAGGTGCATTTTGGGGGTTTTGGTTTGGGTGTTTTTGTGAAATATGGAAATACGATTTTGTGGCAGTTGTATAGGGGACTAGAATTTGTTTTCCATAACTAGGTAAGGCAAGTGAGAAGAATGCTTACAAAATCGATTATCCAGAAAAAAGATTAAATCTCTGGGTTTAGGCAATATGAGATCTCTAAAGTAAGTAGAGATAAAACTGTGACTGAATATTTGTAGCAGATTTTATCAATATCCTATTTCTATTTTCATTTTTTTTTTAAATTAGGCTTAATAGAAAAACCTCTGTTACATGGGTCAGTCCAAGTTTAGTGGGTCAGAGTTACAAGTTTAACTCTGATTTTGTTACTTCTCATTGAGATTATATACATAAATCTCCTTGCCTTGGCATGACTGTGTATAACTATGTTGTATTTCTCAGCTGTCCCAATTTTTATGGAGTCTAAATGCAGTACAGTGTTATGAAAAAGTAAAACTTGAATTTTTTCACTTCAATATTTATTAACAACCGAATTGCTGAGTCAAAACTAAGATCATAGAATATTTTGTGTAAAATCTCTTTTGCTTTATGTTAAGATTTCTATATGTAGTTTTTCTTGTATTTTGCCAATGCAACTTTGCAACTGCCGATGTTGAGCATAATCCTGCTTTTACTAAAGTTAATACATTTTTGTATTAAGTACAGACAGATCATGCTAATATTGAAGACCCTGTGAAAATGGAATTATCGTCCTCATTTTACTGGCACCACTCTGAATTTACAACTGTGCTACTGAGCAGTGTTTACGTCTTATTGGAGAGGGTTTGTATGTATTACTAGAAAGTTGGTACGAGAAGCGCTCCTCAAACGGAGGATGCACGCAGGAGATGATGAAGTGTCTTGGTGCTCTCAGCACAGCCCCTCCTGTAGGCTCTGCAGTGGGTTACAGCTCCTGTGACGGTGGGGCTCCTCTTCTTTTGCAGGTGAAGGAATGACGGCAATTAAGATTTGTTTCACTCTGCTGTAGGTGCCCCAGGCAGCTCAGATACCAGAAGAGGTAAGGAAACAACCTCTGCTAGGTAAATGCCTAGCTCTCATTATTCTCCAACCTGGAGCAAGGTGAAATTAAGGATTACCTTGCTATTCCTGGAATTGAAGTGCAGTTTCTTGTCAGATAAAATTCAGAATACAGTAGCTGTAACCTAGCCCTTTATCAAGGCAGTTTATGAATTTGCAGTCTTTCAGAGAGTGCAGTAAATCAGAATTTTCAGCAGAGAATAGGTCTGTTCGTATCACGAAGAGCTCCTAACCTGCTGTTTCCCATATTTTGGAGAAAAAAGCCAACAGCAGCAAAGTGGTGAACAGAGCTAAATATTCCACAGGTCCAAGAGCTGTCTTCAGAAACTGGAACCAAATAAACAAAGAAATAGATAAAATGAGAGAAATACAGAACATTCTTCAGTAAGAGCAGGAGGGCAAGATAGTACCCAATAAGGAAAAATGATTTGAAGCCCTAGTTGTGTAAGGAACTATTTTATAGAATAAATTTTTTCAAACAAGAAGCGAGTGTTTGATCTAAAGCTATTGAATAGTGATGTTTCTGCTGGATTCAGTAAAATAATATCTGCTAATATAAAATCATAACATGGACAGTAATTGAATATAAATGTGACTTCACTCATTATTAAAAGGGGACAGGAGACCAAGGTGTGTTGAGTTAGCATAACAATCAAGATAATTTTGCAATATAGAAGGTTTCCTAAAAAATAAATTTGAAAAGGGCCTAGATAATGGATAGCTTGATCAAGATTCTGTGTACTGAAATTAAAAAAAAAAAAAAAAAGAAAGAAAGGGAGAGGGAAATATAATTTGCTAATGTAAATGTGTTGCAATTGTAAAAAACAACTGACAAGTTATATGAAATTGGAGTTTAAGCCTGATTTTTGTGCAGCAAGATGTGGACTGAAAATTTCAAAGCATTTGGTTTAGGTTACCAATTAACACTGAAAAGAAGAAAGAAAGAGAAAACAAAAATAAAAATATAAATAAATAAATAAATAGTCAATAGAAACAAGGGAATTTTACCACCAGATTAAATATTTGCCTTTAAAATAATGATAGTGAAGCATCCAACAACCTTTCATCTGCTAAGACTGAGACTAAAAAATAGTTTAAAAAAGTCCTCAAAAGGCATGTAATTCTCCAAAACGTTTGTCAAAATATACAAATGTTTAGATGAAATAAGCTCATACAAATCCCCATAGACCTAGTATATACATATCTGTGTAGCTGTTATTTTGAATGGCATAGCAGAAGAGTCACAACTCAACAAGATGGCAGGCTGCACTTCTATTCTCTGAAATCCGATGTGCTATATTTATATTAAGTAATATTTAAATATAATATTTAGCAGTATTTTTTATTATAAATTATCATAAATATATTACTTGAAATATGCATTATTGAACATAAAGTTAATGCCAATAAAGCCAATGTAGTAAGTGGTTCTTATATGAAAGCATCTCTGAAAACATGATTTTTTAAAGAAACATTCCCATTTAAAAATGAGAGACTCTAACATAAGCTTCAAGGGGGACAAACTGTTCTTAGACTAGGAATAATCCGCAACAGATTGAACACTCTAAAATAAAATTGCAAATGCACAACACTAATTATCTTACAGATATAATATGAGAAACTCTGAGATATGTATTAAAAAGCAGGAAAGATTGAAATAGTTTGGTTGCTATAAAATTAAAGCTAAATTATTCTGACAGGAAAAAAAATATATAGGTCCAGATTATGAGTGGTTCTAAAGAATTTGGAGATATATTTAATTATTTTCTCCAGGTACATTTATAGCTGAGCCCAAAAGCTTGCAGTGTGCTTCCAGAGCAAAACCACTAAAGCTTGAAGTTGCAGATCTAGATGCTTCATGTATCTGCAATGCTGGAGATAAAGGGTATTGCAAAATGGCATCTGTACCCAAGGAATATAAACTGCTTTGAATAGACTTAAGGTTTGGTAAGACATCCACAGATAACAGTCAGAATGATTAGTGTTCTTTACCTGAAAAGTATCATGCTTCAGGTTGAAGGAGAAATATAACTGTGGGGGTTGTGGGTTTTTTTCCTACTGGGATTGAAAAGAGAAATAAAATTATGCTTGGGAGCACTCATGTTTTACTGAGACAAAGTAACTTCCAAATAAGAGTCAATAAATTGATTGTGACTATCTGTATCTCTAGTAGGACACAAAGGAGTCTATTTCAAAGGCGAAAAATGAGATACAGCTATTGTCATTTTGATGAAGTTTACAATGTCTTGTCTGTTCCTGGAAAGCTTGTCATGCCTACTGAATTTTTAACTCTCAACTGATATAGAAATATTAAAAGATTCATTTCAATAGAGACTAGATGAGTGAAAGTGAACACAAGAGATCATAGAAAGACAATTTTGTAAATACTAGATTCGATGAGAAAGGCAAACATCTGCCTTTGGCACTTGAATAACTAAAGCTAAAGAAAGCCTTTGACTGTGTAGAGTAGGAATCTCTGAAAATAGTTCTGTGAGATTTCACCGATAGTTTGAAAACTACTGAAAACTATTGCTGTGATCCTTGGGCCGCAGTAAAGTCCCAGTGGAATCCACCTATGTTCAGACTGCTGAACAAGTATGTCTTTTGCCCCAACGTTTCTGTCAGAGTAAACGTCCAATAGAATTGCAAAATAAAAGGGATATAATGCGTTATCAAAAGAAGGATACAATATAAACAATAAGGACCCAGTATTTTTTTATTATGGAAGAGGACATGATGGGTGCATAGTGAAGGTTTCATCTGCGTTTTTATTTAAAGCTTGCTTTTCTTTTTTTCTTCCATATTCCCCCCCAAATCCTCAAACATGCTGGTACCAAAATGCCTCTGGGTACAAAATTATGCAGAGGTCGATATTCTAAAATATTTACAATGGTTGGGTTTGTTTTTGGTTTTTGGTTGGTTTGTTTTTTTTTTTTTTTTTTTTTTTTTTAAATGGATGGTCCAAAGGACAGGGACTGTTACTTAGGGATATTTGTTAGAATGTATTGTAGCCCAATAGGAATGGAATTTAACACATTTTAGTCCACTATGGATATCCACCATAGAGATGAATCAGAAAGCATAATGGCAACTAAACTCCCTGCATTGGTTATAGAAGGCAACTCAAGGACCTATGTTAGTTTCCTAAAATTTGACAATATGAATAAATAAAAGATTGTCCAATGAGTTCTAGCACTGTATATGAGATAACTTACTTTGCTTCAGAAAGCAGAATAATTACCTGAAATCAAAGGCAGAACACGTTAAAATCTAATCTGAAGATAATTTGCCTGTAAGTGATCTAGAAGAAATACATCAGCAAATACTACAGAATAATGAAATAAAAAGTTTCAGAAACTTGAAAACTTACAAAAGTATGCTGACATGGAATAAGAATAATGAGAAAGTAAACGGTGCATTCAGACCTCTTAATGATCTGTAAATAAAGAGAAAGCAAGGATTAGTAAGAAAATGTAACACAGCTGGGGGAAAGAGGGGAAGACTAAAAACATGTACAAAAGCCAAAAACATAAAAAACAATGAAAAAGAAAGGTGCAAAATACAATGGTAAAATAAAAAGTGGGGACTAACTAGACAGGCAGCATTACGGCAGAAAAGAACTGGGTGTTTCAATGGTTTGCAAACTGACTGTAAATTAGCATTATTTATGCATCTGCCCAAATAAATCAGGAATAATTCCTTTATAGGGGAAAACTCTGCAGTGCATTACAAAAGTGCATAATGGTACTATTGCAGCTGTGATAATCTAAATTATATTCATGGGGCTAATAAAACATCTTACCTTTCCCTACAACCTCTGCTTCATTAAGCGGAATAATGCATGTAAGACATAGAAGGTAATTATGATGCTTTGTTTGGCATGGGAGACATCTGGCATAGTGCCTCTAGGTTTGGGCAATGGACTTTAAAAAAAAAAGACTCATAGGAGAGAGTTTAGAGGACAGCAAAACAAATTATTAGGGATGTGAAATAAAAACATCAAGGGAAAGAAGAAACTGAGGCAGCACAGTGATACTGGGCTTAAAATATTAAATAAAATGGAAAGGAGGGGTTGATTAAGTATACTTCATGTCTACTAATGGTAGAACAAGAACTGATACGCTTCATTTGCAACAAAATTATTTATTTTGTTTAGATATTAGCATGAATTTACCCAATATCTTGATGACTACCTAGGGAGGTTGTATTACAATGTCAGTTCCTTCTGGAAAGGAACGGGAGTTGATCGGTTTGGGGTGGGGGGATAGGGACTCTGAGGTACAACCGTACGGGTACATCTCTGTAAGGTTTGGTGCTGTGTCTCTAAAGAGTTAATTAATATCTCTACAGCCCTTTCTTTTGTTAGTCTATTAACTACATTTGTTCTCGTCGCATTATCTGTCCAGTTCTCCAAGGGCTGTTCAGCAAATCTATGTCCTCTAGCAGAAAAGCCTATCGCAGTCAGATAAAATCAGATAATCTAGACATCAGATAAACATTTTAACTTAATTTATTGATCAATTTTACACAGTCACAGGCAGTGAAATCAAAGGTTATTTTCTGTCGAACAGGTATGGAAATTTAGGAAGAAGTCTCAGATGTCTAGGGAAGCAAACTTTGGATTTTTCACCAGGACTGTTCAGTTCCTGATTGTGATATTTCTGCAAGATCTGTGTCATATTTTCATGAAAAGCACATTATTTTCTGAAAGCTTAGGTGTTGTAGGTGATTTGGTAATTTCAATGGAATTATTATCATCCATATTGTTTTCTACTGTCCTCATATGTTCTTGTCCGTATGAGGAAGTATATTATCCTTATAGGTGTCTCCATAAATCAGGAATAACTCTTCTTTTAGCTGACTCCCCATAAAATAATATGAAATTTAATTTTCAGGAAATGTTTAAGCCTCACGGAAATAGAAAGGGGACTAGGCCTGCCACAAGTCCTATGTTAAAACTGTAACACATTCTGAATTTATTCTTTTTACATTTTAAGATTTTTAGATCAAACTTTCTTGCGTAAAGCCAATGCTACAGTGTTTTTTGAGTCAGGTAAAGCATGGAGTTGAATTTGTCATTTTGTGTCATTTGCAAAAGACAAAAGACTTTCTAAATTAAATTTTATGACTGGCTTTCACATTGAGGAAAATTTCAAAGTTCTCTGCATGTAAAAGTTCCTGTAGGCATTGCTTACTGCTAGGAGTGAATGGTGAAATTAATAATGATAATATGTGAAGAGCACATTAGAGCAAAGCACAATAGACAGGTAAGTGTATCTAAGAAAATGGCAAACTTGGGGAAAGCAATCAACATCTGAAGGTGGAAATACTTTTTGAAGAAGGAATGTTTACTCTGGATTATTTTTTTTTTTTTTTTATGATACAGTCTTATTACATGATACTTTCATTAAATACAAATTATATAAATACAGAGATAAAACATCAGGGTAATGCTTCTATCCTGAGTAAAAAGTTAAACAGTTTACTGAGAGCTAATGATGCAATAATGAGGTTAAACAGCTTTTCACAAGAAGAATCATATGCTGTATATTTTTGACAATCAAAATAAGATTTTTGAGTGTTTCCCTGTAATGTGTATGTTTGTATACCGAGTAATATTTTCTGTATGAAGTGTATAATTCCTGGAAACAAAAGAGAAATTAAAAATTAAACTTAAAATTAAGCTTTCCTTTTGGCACATTTGTTGTTTTGTAAATAGACACAGTCTTTAAAAAAGGAAATTTCTTGATCAGTTCTTTATGACATATAGATTAGGATTAACTTTTGGTTTTGCCTTGCCTTCCTCTATATTCTTTCCTTTTTTTTTGTGAGGAAACGTTCAAGCAATGCTTGAATATCCTTTATCTATTCCATGTTTAGGGTACTCAGTAAATTTCTTTTATGTGGAGACTTTGTGACGTGAGAATTTCAGCTATTTTAAAACCCATTCTCTTAAAAATCTTTCCTACATATTGGCACTATAGAGAAAAGTATCACTTTGGATCACAGCACCCAGCTATTAATTCTTACACTCTATTACACTGCAGATGGTTTAAGGTGAAGGGCTCAATTCTCTGCTGCAATGAGTCACTTAGTAGGTTAAGCAAACAAATCTCTATAGTAAACAGCTTCTCCGCTTCTGAAAGAACAAAAGCTTTTCCTCTTTTTTCTCTAAATCAATGTTTCAATTTCTCATTCTAAATGCTCAACTGATAAAACATCCTACTTCATTAGTCAGTGATGTTCCTACAGAGCTCTCCTTGCATTGTTGTCGCTTGATTTCACAAGTCCTTTTCTGAAGAGGCATGAACAGGAGAAGTTGCTAGGGAAGGAGTGGGAACAGCCTCTATATTTAGTCTCAAAATCTTTCAGCACTGTTCCAAACAACAGCAGATTTTAGTGGCCATCACAACGGGCATTCTTCATCCATATTTGTCCTATATTCTCTGTGTGCTCCCTTCTCAGATATGCCTGTTACGCGTGGTGCGGTCAGGAGCATGGCAGTGGCGGTGAGAACATCTAACACAAACTGATCCAGCCTCTCAACAACTGTTCGCTTCGAAAACACAATATTTCTCATTGATATGGCAGAGATAACGGGCTTGGAGCAGTCTCTGTGACTGAGTGGCTGCTTACTTTGTAAACTTTCCTAATTTGCACCCTTCAATCTATATTGCACCTACAGGGCCATCTTCAACCTTGAAAATGATTTGGAAAATGAGTTAGAGGTTAAAAAGGAGTTCTCGATATTCTTCCTGTAGTCTGATATCCTTCCCTCATGTAGTTTCAGAGAGTGAACAGCCAGAGATCTGTTGCATGTCAGAAGGGAAGCGCGGAAATGGAAAACGTTTGTGAACTCAACGTTTTTAACTAAACACCAGAATTTCCTGAGATTTGTTACTATCTCCTTGTCTATAATGCAACTCTAGTTTTGTGATCTTATTTTTTAATGTTGCACGAAGATGCACAATTATGACCCGATTAGACAAGAATCTGAACACCTCTTTCAAGGTCAGGGGACACCGAATGAAATTAATACAGCTGAAATAAAACTTTGGATTTTTTATAAACCCTTGAACTATATTTTTGTAGAGGAAAGACCTTTTCAAAGTACTTTGTCATACATGCCAGCTTGTGATGGCTTCTTAGATAACAGTGTTTTTGATTTATAGAGTATATTAACAAGTTGAATTTGTTCTTTTTTCCCATTTTTGTTCTTTTTACTGCTGCTTGAGAGCTCACACTGCCAGAAAAGTGTGTATTATGAGCTAAGTTCCACTTCTTTGATTAAGCAAATAGTTCCATCCATTTGACTAGCACAGTTCCTGAAGTATAGGACAATGTAATGAAACCACAAAATGTGCGCTGATTTGTACTGTATTTGCACTTCCTATTTTGAGTGTAGTTTCCTGTTACTGCTAGGAGATATTGCGAGGAGTATCTTGCAAATTGAAAATTAGTCACTCAGGTTATCAGACATGTCACTCTCCCATCTTTGTACCCTTTTGCTTTGTTTTCTGGGCCTTTTTCACTTTGATTTGGTAGTATATAGCTCATATTCCATACTATTATGGATTTAATTTAATGGCAATTCATTAGGAGTGAAAAATATTGTCATCTGAAATTTGTATTCAGGAAATATTTTGTCATCGAGCATAAGGAATCAAATTTATGCAAATTCTGAGCCTTTACTGATGAAGGGCTTAATATCAGTTGATCAAGTACCTGTCTTTGAGGGGCTTTGTGAAGTTTCAGCTCTGAGGGTAATTAACAAATGAGCAATTCCTAAAGTTAATGTATTTAGAAATAGATTAAATAAAAAATTGGATTCTGTTACTATATTTAAGAGATTGATCAATACATCATTAACTCTAGTGATACATGAGATCTTTACTTTAAAATGTCCCTGGAGAGAACCTGAGTATTTTTGTTTTAACAAAATACTAATTTCATGAGCAGCAGGAACATTGTCATGATTAAGAAAGAAAATATAAGAATAAATTAATATAATAAAGCCTGGTTTTTCTTTAAACTGGCCTTGACTTGGAGGACCAAAACCTGAGTTTCAGCACACACTGTATTTTTTAAAACCTTTATGAAGAAAAATATAATGTGACCTTCCTTGCTACATTTATTGCATCTACTGGTCCAATGCTGGACTCTGATAGGCACGGCAAAGAAGGAAAAAAATAGAACTGACTTCAAGGAGGAATGTGATATAAGAATGGCAATAAACTTGGTAGTAGTTGCATAAAACGAACAAATAAATTGGTATAAGAACAAAGCAAGGTGAATAACATCTTATGACTAGGAAAAAAGCCTGAAGTGGTAATAGGTGGGGAGAGTCACACTGTGGGAGGAATGAAGAAATGTGAACGGGACTCATGGCTGATTGGAGGCAAGTGATATTAGTAAAATTGCCTTGGCAGGGCTTTTTTGGTTAGTTTTTGATGAAATGAGATATATGAATTTCCACTTGGGGTAAATGGGATAAAGTAAGTGAAGGCCTTTTTCAGTGATAATATAAGATATAAAATCATATAATCATAGAATGGTTTGGGTTGGAAGGGACCTTTAAAGCTCATCTAGTCCAACCCCCTGTGATGAGCAGGGACATCTTCAACTCGATCAGGTTGCTCAGAGCCCCGTCCAGCCTGACCCTGAACGTTTCCAGGGATGGGGCATCGACCACCTCGCTGGGCAACCTGGGCCAGGGTTTCACCACCCTCACTGTAAAAAATTTCTTCCCTATATGTACTCTGTATCTACCCTCTTCTAGTTTCAAACCATTACCCCTTGTCCTACTGCAACAGGCCCTGCTAAAAACTTTGTTCCCATCTTTCTTGCAAGCCCCCTTTAAGTACTGAAAGACTGCAATAAGCTCTCCCCAGAGCCTTCTCTTCTATTCTATATTTTTTAAATATAATTTTCCTCACCTCTTAACACAAACCTGTTAAATTTTAACACCCCTAACTCCTATTAATATATCAAAGAAAGGTAAAACCTATGACCCAATGAACCAACTTTGCGAGCGCTTAATGTGCATGTATCTGTGTAACAGACAGAATGGATATGGAGGGAAAACAATAAAAATAGTATCTCATAAAGAAATAGTATTTCTTTACTGGCAAATAACACCTAAAAATATTAGTGGAATTCCAGGCTGGGCTTGTTTTTTCCTCCTTAAAATCTAGTCTGCCTCACATTTCTTAACCATTAATTGCAAGAAATTTAAGGTGTTATGGATGAATAAATTGTACAAGAATTACAGTGTATTTATAAGAATCATTGCTTATTTTGGGAGCACATCAGCAAACACGAATACGTGTTATTTCAGTTTATAGTACCCTCCTTTTTAATTTGTCATGAGGAAAGCCGAACATTGCACGGACAAGACATTCCAGCTCCCTCTTCTTTTCATCTTTACTTCCTTTTTTTCTCGAAGATTCCTTATAAGTGTAAAGAGCAAACCTCTTCTGCAAGAATAATATGGTAAAATACATGAATCGCTTTTTATACCATAAAAAAAAGCTGGAAACACTGAACATTTGAAAGCTTTTCTGCAGAGGAAAAAGCAGAAACTTCACCTTATTTTAAGAAATACTGAGTTAGATGCACTGCATAACATATGTTCACTGATATTTTTGATTCTTCAAAAGCCAGAATGCCTGTAATATTATATTTTTTTGTTAAAAAAAAAAAAAAAAAAAAAAAAAAGAAAAAAAGATGGGGGATGCAAATTACTATCTAGAAAATCTGAACAGAAGGATTTTTTTTGACAGAGTTTATCTTCTAGCAGAATTGAAAAGAAAGAAAGAGAGGGAAAGAACATGAGGAGAACAACACAGGAGCCAGTAAGTCACTAAGTTACTGACCAAAGAACTCTGGTTCCCCTCCCTTTTAAGTTTCTTCCCTGCATGAATTTGTCACTCTCGTTTGGTTTTCAGAAATACCCATTTTATTTATTAGAGATTCAGTCCCCTTCACAAACCAGTACAAAATGTGCCATGCTGAAAGCAGCATTTTCTAAGTGATTTAGAATTTAACTCCTTGAAGTCTCTGAAAATCCCTTTGCTGTGTTATCTGTTCTATAAAAGTGCTTCTTGGACCCAGCCAATCTCCTAAGCAGCAGATTTAGGACCTGATTAGATTCCCATTACCTGTCAGCAGAATTTTGACACTTATTTCGATGAGAGCAGGACTAGGTCTGCAACCTGGTGGTAATCATGATTTTGAGGTCTTAAAAACCACCTTTCCATTGAGTATTATGCTTATCAGTGTTTTGGAGTCACCATTTCATAATTAGCTGTTTAATTTCTTAAAAGCCAGCCTTTAAGATATACTTCAGTATTTAGAACACCACAATGAACTTTTGGGTATAAAGCTGTTTCCATCAAGACTTGCTGAATTACAGATTGAAGCAGCAATTGGATTCCAAAGCACTGAAAATAGAAAAGATTGAGGAGGCAAACCCCACAGAGTTTTTGCATTTTGGTATTTGTGTACTTATATACTACTTTCTCAAAGCCTCTGCAAATAGGACATGTATTTTTGTAATCATAAATGTTGTCTACATATATTTTTATAAACATCTTAAATAGAAAATCCCTTAAATTCACATTGGCAAATGGCATTGTCTTTATGTACAAATGTCTGGACCACGATAATGGTGTTGGAATCTGAGATTTTTAGGAGCATGAAACTGTGTGAAACATTGCTGCATATGACTTTATGGCAAAATTGCAAAGGATACACTCTACTGTCATACCAAAGTACATTTACAAACGTGCCCTTAAAATAAGCTATTGGTGGAGTCTGTTGCATTACAACCGAAGCATTGAGAAAACCATACTTCTTTTGGTGCCAACGGATTTTTACTTGTAGTACCCAGGTTAACCCGGGGCTTGGGCAGCTCTTTGAGCGTAGCTTATCCATCTAAAGCCAAATTTATTATTCCCTTTTCCGACATTATGTTCTCTTGGTATTAAAACACATCTTCACAAGCCAACTGACTGTGGCTCCTTGGGATTTAGAAGTACAATTATAGCGAGAGCAAAGTAAACACTGTTTCAATTACAAGCATTAGTGAAATATGTGGGAAGTTTTGCAGTGTTGTTATAATTAAAATTTTGTCAAAGTTATCTTTGTTATTCCTTGTTATCAGAGGATTATAACTCTACAGTGAACACTGAGAAATTTCTAAACAAACTTTCTTTTGATTCATAAACAATTTTCTTCTCAAATAAACAAATAAAACTGTACGCACTCAGTTGTTTGATGTACAAATGGTTTGGAAAAAGAAATTTGAGACTTTCTGCCTTGGCAATATACTTTCTTGAAGAGAGGAAGAGAGAAAGGAAATGTCCCTTTCATACTAAAACTTTGGAAAATAGCTGGAAAAATTATCGTTGGAGTATATTCTGCTCCTTTTTTGGGACAAAAAGCATCATGTCCTGCCTAAGCCAATGGAGGATATAGTTTAATGTCATTCATCCTATCTCCACCACGACCTTTTTTGAAGGTGGCCACCATGTGTGAGATAGGGTGCAATGGAAGTTTGTGCACCTCATGCCATCTCCGGACCACGGATGGGCGGACTCAGGGCTCTTGCAGTAGGTCAGTCTTGAGGCTGGAAAGGGAGATTCCTGGAAAGCACCTCTGAGAGAGTGCCAGTGCCTCAGTGCTCCAACTGGTACACATGAAAATGTTGCTTGCTTTGCTGGGATAAGAAAACGAAGAGTGCAATCGTTACTGTAATATAGTAAGAGCACCCATAAAGTTGGTGTAACTACTGTGGGTTTATTCTGATATCACTGAAAGCAGACCACGGCCCTTTGCTCTTCACATTTTTCCTTTAAGTGATAAACTTTAAATTACTTCTTAGACTATAGGTGGCTTTGTTTGTTTACCTGATGTGTTTAGTCAGGTTTAGAAATATTTTGGTAACAAGTGTCCTGTCATGAGGAATTCATTTTATATGCATAGCAAAAGAACTGATCTGACTGAACCAATTCTGTATTAATGCTGCTCCCACATGTATCTCTTTAGATGTTCTGCTTTAATCAAAGATTAATTAGGAGTTAGTAGACACTTATTTTTTTTATAACATCGTTTTGGGATTTCAGACTGCAGTCGTCCTTAGGGTCAGTTTGGGCCAAATTTATGGCTTTGCACTTAGAGCTCTACCAGAGATAAGTGGAACTCTTACTGTTATTAGCTACTGTGGTAATATCTATGGTATTTCATTGGTAATTGTGGTAACGTCAATATGACGAAAATTGACTAAACAAGAGATTTTACTTTTAAAATAGTTTAGACAGAGGATGAAAGGGGGAAGAGAGGTGGAGGTACCTATGTGGTACAGACTGGGCTTCTAAGTCCAAAATTTAGAGCTTTTTAAATCATCATCCTCCCACTCCCTAGAGCTAAACAGGTTATGTGCTATTCTCTCCTCCCTGGAAGGCAGAGATTTATGGCACTTAACTATATACTCCTAAGCTTATGCCAAACTGAATAGCTAGATGCTAAATTTTGAGCACCAGGGTGTTTACCTCCACCCTGTCCACAAAGCAGGCTTCCCACTGCCCAGCCTGCCTGTGAGGCAGGGGCTGGGATCTATGCCTCTGTCTGCCGGCTGGCTGTTCTCTGAAGGAAAGAGAAATAATTCATACGTGCTCTCCTTCTGGGGCTGAAAGATTGCTTAATTACTTCATGCAAAGTGGAGCACATGCGGTGGGCAAAATTAAAAGTATATTGATGATCCAGTCAAATGTGTGCCTGAATCCTGTGTATATTTCTTGAGCTAGTTTTTTATCGGTCTGTGTACCAGATGTAGTCTTGCCTAGTAGCAAAGAACTCATCATGAGATAGTTACCTAAAAACCAAACAAGTCCCACTAAAAGTCTGCCAAATTTCAATTTACTATGCTACAGTTGTACTAATTAATACCTGGATTAGCTGATTGAAAGTTAGCACAGGCATGTCTGCAAGGGTTCCGTCTTGCACCTTTGTTTGAAAGAGAATTATTTTTTTCACGGAAATCAGAACAGGTAGAGGCAAAACTTGGCAAGAAACACTCTCATCCATATTTTCTGCAGATTAACAACTCTATATTCAGTAAATTAATTTTTATGGATCGCAGTTTTAGATGCCATCATACAGAGTGCTTAGTTGTAAGCTGGTAACAACTCAGTTGTAAGCTTGTAAGTAGCTTTGGCTTTGTTATACGTATATATATATATATATATATGTATGTACACATACTTCAAGATTACTCTAGGAGTTATGCTAGTGTACCAAAAAAGCGTAAGATCCTTGTAAATCTGTTAGTGTTTGTTCAGCACTTTAGGAAAAGGCAGAAACAGAGCCTAGAGTGAAAAGTTTGTGTCCAGGACCCAATGCAAGTGGATAGTTTGCTTCTGCAGCACAATAACTGACTCTGTGCCAGTTTACTATGAATTTTAAACATGAAATTCTGAAATATACTTTTATTTGATTTTCCATTATTATCTCCTTCTAGAAATGGTAATTAACTACCTCTCTAGAGGCAGAAGAGCTAAAATATATTTGACTTGGTTGATGAGATATAAGCCCACTTCAAATATGGAAATAATATGCAATGATATATATCAGGAAAAAACGCACCCTAATATGCTGGGGTTTTGTGTGTGTGGCTGCCTCACACAGCTCTAATTTACATTCATTCTTTCTTTCAGTCTTCTGTACACAGATGGCAGAAACTTAACGGCAGTTCACTGAAGAAAAAGTCATTGGAAATTTATGAAAATACATATGTATACAGAAAACCATTTTTATAATACTGAAGGTCGGTTGTGAGACCTACAGCTCAGCCCTTTCCTAGCCTAGGCTAGGCTCACTGAGCCTCAGGTTTCTCAGCAGGGAAGCCATACAGCTCAATTTCAGAAGTGGGACTGTCATCCTTTACTACAGTCCTCATCCAACATATGGGCATCAATAATATACAGTGATTCGGCGTGTGGTTAAGCGAAGGACCCAGAGAATTTGCCTAAACACAGAAGTCTGGTGTCATCCGACGTGCCACTTGGTATCTTCCTGGCTTCCAGCTGCTGCTCCCAAAGGACACAGGCCCCCAGCAGCAGCAACGTGTGTATTTGAGGGTGCTTTAATGGCATGAAACCTCCACGTTTAGGTAACTGGACCTCCTTCCAAGATGCACGATTCTGTCTGAGATAAAGTATTGTATATGTAAGTCCGTGTGTGTTATTGGGTAGTCATATCAGTTAGTTAACTGAAGGTCCCTATCAGACAGTAAAGGCTTAGCCGCTAGAGCATGGACAGCAGTTTGGCTCACTATAAACGTGATCCTAAAGTAAACACCATATTACTGCTTAGCTTGCTCTCCTGAATCCATCAACTGCATTTACTAGATCTCCATTATCTACAATGTGAGCCTTGACACCTCATGTGTCCGTAGACACTTTAATGTAGACACCTAAATATAACTTTTTTAATCTTGAACTGTATCCTGCCCTAGATATTTACTCTTAGATGTTAACAGCTGAGCTAGTCACCCCAGGGTCTTTTATAGTGAATGGAAATTTTAGATCCATTTTAGAGTTCTGCTTTTGATTAGATGAAGTGCGTGCCAGCAGTATCTATTTCTCTCCTTTTACTGTAAAGGGACCCTGGGGTGACTAGCTCAGCCATTAATATCTACTAGTTCCTGAAATTTACCATGTTAGTGGTTCACCCCGTTTCTTTATCATTAGGATTGCTCACAATCTTAAATTTAATAACATTCTCAAATGCACTAGTATACTAGAAAGTAGAATATGAAGTTAAATTTTTTTTTTCTTGCCACAGAATTTGTAAGACCAAAAGGAGCCACTGGCTGCATGCATGTTTCTGCCATCTACTGTTTTTCATACTTGAAAAATGACCTACTGAGATTTTTACCAGATTTTTACATTTGATGTTAACCAATGAAAAGGGCTTGTCAAAATGGCACCAGCAACCCACCTTCTCCACAAAAGCAACAAAACTAAAAATGCACTATTGATAATACCTCCAACTGAAAATTAATTTTATTTAAAAAAGCAAACACCCAAAGAAATGTGTGAAAATTGTCAAAAAGTTTTAAAATTCAATTTCCAGTTCTACAGGCACAATCATAACAATTCAAGGCAAGACTATGACTTCAATGAAGCAAAAAGCCCTTAGATCTTTGTATTGATGTTAGTCTGAAGATATATGGTGCAATTTAGTTTCTTTCCTCCCTTATATTAAATTGAAACACCAACTCCCATTATACTTGACTGGGGTACTTCAGTGTAGTAAAAAGTTTGAAAATAATGCTAGCCAGGAAGCAACTTTGTTAGTGAGGAATTTTTACTCTCTTCACGTGAAGTATATTATATATTCTGTACCTGAAGTAAATTGTATGTTTGTGATTCAGGGTTACTATTAAGATAATATCACTTGAAATGATAAATTGACAGTCATGTTAGAGAGGGGATAAAATTCGAGATCCTACAGAAGGTGAAGGTTTCATACTGGAGTGAGAGAGATGTCGAGCCCAGCTGAAGTAGCTATGTAGCTCATCGAGATGCGAACCTGTATGTCACATCACTAGATGTTCTTGCTTAGTTAGGATTTGTGTTCTTCCATTTCTACTAGTAACAACTTACTGCCAATATTAATAAAAAATCGTAACAACGGTTTGAGTGGAAAAAATTCAAATACTACCTACCTTATTTTTCACACACAGAAGAAGGGCTTTCTCACCGTATTTTTCTCACCCTGAGAGTCTCTCTTTGCATGCACAATTCATCTCAGTTTTCAGAATCTTGCTGAATCAGGCATCCCCATGATTTCTCAATCTGCATGTCTGAAAATGGAGGCACCCAAAATCATTTATTCACTCAAAAATTTGGGTTGTCATAGTTATATATTATTTGATATTCTTCTTATAGTGTTTGAGAATGATCACTATAATGTTATATTAATAAGGAAGGTCTTAGTGACTATGATTTGACAAAAGCGTTTCCATAAAACTTGCAAAACATATAGCTTCAATTTTATTACATTTCCCTGAAGAGTTAGCAGTGAAAACATTTCAAAATTGTAGTATTATATCAGAGGCAGAACTGGAAAGCTTTTAGAAATAAACCAGTCTGATTTACCTGTCTAAGTAAGATGAAATGGAAAAAATAAACTCTATATAGTGACAAGCAGTGTAGATTAAAAGAAATTATTTGGCATCTAAAGTGTCATTTAAAACATAGATGAGGAGAGATTTTTAAAAACTACTGTAGGACAGAACTAGTGTGAATTGGCAGACCTCCATTGATTGCATTGGAACTTTGCCGATTACATTAGCTGAGGATCTGAGTTTATATGAGTTTTAACTTCACAGCATCCCTTAAATCACCAGGAATAAGATGCCTTAGTGACTCAGTAAATCAAGGCAAGATCAAATAATTATTAAAAAATAAATGAGAACTGTTCTTTAGTGCAATACAATTTTATTTTGAATAGCATTTCATACAAATGCATCCCAAGATACTTTACAAGAAAAGCTATAAATAATACAATTATGTGGTTTAATAATAAATAATAGATTAAAAGCTGTTAAGGGTGTTGGCGAAACAGTTTCATCTTAGGTTTAGAATGGAATGAAGAATTGGTGGGATGAAACAGGGCAAGGGTGCTAGCTTAATCATAGAGCAGGAAATACTCAACCCAAAATCTGAATGAAAGGACAAGGGGAAAAAAAAGAATTTTCCTGGCTGAAGTCTTATATGCAAGAAAACCTATGGTTCTTAACCCTCTGGAGAACACTCCAACTACCAAGTTACAGGGTGCACAGGGAACAGAAACATTTTCAGGCCCTCCGATCAGAGCTGTTTCGCCTCGCAGAAGAAGAGAGCATAGCCTGGGCAAGTTTTATCATACTGAGCCTGGTGCAGAGCTTTATTGCGGAGAAGAGAGTTAGTGTCCCAGCCCTCCAGTACCCTCCCCAGGTGAAAGACTCTTGAAAAGAATGGTCCTGGCAATTTTTTTGTTTGGTTCTCTGTTAGAAATATAGGGGGAGGGAGAAAGAGGTACCACTGCGGGGAGAGGGGAGCCTGTCCTTGAAAGAATAGTCCCCTATGGGACAGGGAGGAAAGGATTTTCCTTTACACTTTACTGACGGCTTCCAGCTTAGTACAGTGGTTTTCTTCTAGAGGCTTTTCATGTTGCATGTCTCCGCGCCTGACTCAAAGCTGGTGATTCAGATGCTGAGGGAAGATTCTAGAGGTTAGGCGTTACAATAGCATCGCAGTGACCAAGCCACTAATGTGTATAGCTTTAAGCTAAAAATTATGTGCTTTATTGCTCCTATATTTATCCTTTCTAATGTGTATGTGTCTATGTTTTAACAAATAATTTTATTACATATATTCCAAGAAGGAATTTTTCAGACATACTCCTCAAGATTGAAGGAGGTAAGAAATTAATCGTGCAAGGGTGACGTGCTGCCAGGGAGCTCCTAGAAATCAACTGGGACATGCAATAATGAAAATGTGGCTAGGACGGGATGAAGAGAAGGAAGCGAGGGGCTGTTCAGAAGGGAGTACGACTCAGAGGGTCAAAGGGAAATTGGGAGATGGTCACAGCAGTGGGAGACACGCAGCAGTCCCTGGATGAGACACAAAATTTGCACAGCCTCCTGCTCTAGCCAGGAGTCTTTAGTTTTATACTCTGGCCCCACAGTATATCTAACATAGGTGGTAATCCATTTTGAAGAGCTTTTTGGTAATAAATCCTTCCCCTTCCTCCTTATTCCCAAACACAGTCTAGTCTCCTGGAAGATGGGAATTGTGCGTAGGAGTGCAGAACTGTTTGTTACGCATTCCTGTAAAGTATTGCCAAACTTCATAATAACTTTAAAAGACAAATGACTGCAGGAAAAAATGCAAAACTTTTGACTTCTGACAATGGCATCAATTGTATTATGTTAGAAGAAAAACTGCTGTGACAAATCATGCAGGTTTTTTGAAAAAAACTGTTGCTTTTTTTTTTTATACTTGGATAGTCACCAGGAACTGATGGAAGAAGGTCTTGTTTTAATTTATGGCTTGAAGAAATAGTCTCTCTGCTTGGAAATATCCTATGGATCAGGCTAGCTACTGTACAAGGTCACCACTTTGTTCCTCCAAGGCAGGCAAACTGGGTAAAATAAAATAATTTTCAAAATCCTTACATATGGGACTCCAGACAGTTTTTTGAAGTCTTCTGAAAGAGTGGAAGTAATTAGATAAAAATACCAAAGAAAATTAGTCCTCTATGACTAAAGCAGAACAAGCATTAGTCTATTGCACTCAGATTTTGGCAATGTATGCACACATTCATTATACAAAAAATATATACTTTGCATATAGCCATATGCTATGGATAGATACACTTCAGCTGTCGTGCTGAGCCTTTTCATTACAAACATATGATGGTTGGTTACCAGTAGTGTCAAATATGTTGATGGAAAATTGTAAAATATTAAGTGTTTTCACTAAAAGGGGATCCGCAGTCATATTGTTATCTAAAAACAAACACCTGTTTTAGGTAAAATGATAAAAGAGAGAGAGAACTTTAAAGAAGTATGCATATAAAATTATACTAATAAATTACTGGGGATGTCTAGATCCAGTTTGTTCCACACAAAGATTAGTGTGGAAATATCAAAGGATGGCATGAATCAGATATGGTACCGGCGTGTATTTGGGCCCTCACAAGCTTAAGGATGTCTCAGCCTCATGTTGAACAACTTGCACAGCTACTTTACAAATTAAGGTCTTCCACTGCCCTTGAGAGCTCACTTGCCTGCCCTTCAAAACGGTCTTCATGGCAGTTCCTGTCTTCTTTATAAATATTTATATTTACATTCAAGTTGACTTTTGAAATTAAGTTATACTAATCTATCATTGAACAGAGTACTTTGGCAGGCCATGACAAAGGATTTTCTTATTGCTTATACCCTCTAATGCAAAGTTTGTAATATTAAAGCCTTCTTGTTATTTGGAATTATTTTTGTTCCTAAAAGTGCCAAAAGCAACGAAAGAAAAGTACACTTTTAATGCTAAAATACTGTACAAAGGGATTTTATATGTAACTACAGTAACAAAAGCTCTTTTCCCTGTGGAAAAGACCTATTTCCCTTACCTGACAAACATCACTTCCATATATTTGTTGTTCCTGCACGTTCTAGTGATTAGTTGGGTGGCTGTGAGAGTTATTTGCATCTTTCTTCCCAGCTACAGCATTGTTGCCTGGGGAGAGTTGGAAACCTTGGTTAATATTAATGAAATAATTTGGGACATGGAGCAGCGCACTAACTTCTGCTGCCTGGGCAGTAATATTACTCCTCATTAAAGCTTGTGGAGGTTCATCTCACATTCAATTACAGATGCCTAAAAACTGTTTTCCAGGCACTCTATGCTCCTTAGACAAGAGAAAAGGGGGAGGAAAGGATCTCTTTCCCCCCTGGGATTTGCTGCTCTCTTTGCATATAATACTGCCAACCAGCTGGGAGATTGTGCTAAGTGACTTGTTGGTCAGCGAGTTGTCATATTGAGAGATGATGAATGACTCCGGGCTTCTGCTCTAAGATCTAGCAGAAATAATGCAGTAGTCTCAAAGGAATATTGGAAGTTGTATCTATAAGAGCTTCAGAAAAGCAGCCACATTTATAATGTTGTTCTAAATTCTAGACAAGTAAAAGCCCTGCTTTTTTTTCTGTGAGCATAACATTTTGTACACCGTTAACCCTTTTGAATATGAATCTGATGGGGTTGCCTTTGGTCAGTGAAAGGTTGCAGGGGCTGGAAGTTTAGGAGGAAGAGAGAAAGCAGACAGATCACACACCACTTCTGCCAGCTGCTTTTTTGTGCCTCCACTTGTGTTCTATTAGGACTTTTTTCTGTAATCAGTAGAAAAATACATGACTCATTTGAAAATGCAACAGTTTAGAACCACATCACAAGGCCATGTCTTATGGGTTATAAAAGAAGAGGTGGCTAATAGAAAACATAAACTATTTCAAATTTGAATTTGAGTTGTGTTTTGGCTGAGGTGCTTTGGTTTTTTAAAGCAGTAAAATTTGAAATTGGATTGTTTTCCCTGAACCTCTTTATTTTGGCCTCATTGAAGACAAACACTTTCTGTCATAAGGGATTGGCTCGATGGTTGCATTCGAAGGGTTGCAGTCAATGGCTTAATATCCAAGTGGAGAGCAGTGATAAGTGGTGTTCCTCAAAGGTTGGTATTGGGACCAGCGCTGTTTAATGTCATTGTTGGTGACACGGACAGTGGGATTGAGTGAACCCTCAGTGACTTTGCCGATGACATCAAGCTGTGTGGTGCGGTCAACACGCTGGAGGGAAGGGATGCCATCCAGAGGGTCCTTGACAAGCTTGAGAGACGGGCCTGTGCAAACCTTATGAAGTTCAATGAGGCCAAGTGCAAGGTCCTGCACATGGGTCGGGGCAATTCCAAGCACAAATACAGGCTGGGCAGAGAATGGATTGAGAGCAGCCCTGAGGAGAAGGACTTCAGGGTGTTGGTTGACAAGAAGCTCAATGTGACCCGGCAATGTGCACTCACAGCCGAGAAGGCCAACCATATCCTGGGCTGCATCCAAAGCAGCGTGACCAGAAGGTTGAGAGAGGGGATTCTCCCCCTCTGCTCTGCTCTGGTGAGACCCCCCTTGCAGTACTGTGTTCAGCTCTGGGGCCCCCAACATAAGAAGGACATGGACCTGTTGGAGCGGGTCCAGAGGAAGACCATGAAGATGATCAGAGAGGTGGAGCACCTCTCCTGTGAAGACAGGCTGAGACAGTTGGGGTTGTTCAGCCTGGAGAAGAGAAGGCTCCAGGGGGACCTTACAGCAGCCCCCCAGTACCTAAAGGGGGACTACGACAAAGCTGGAGAGGGACTTTTTACAAGGGCAGGTAGTGAGAGGACAAGAGGTAATGGCTTTAAACTGAAAGAATGTAAATTTAGATCAGATGTAAGGAAGAAGTTCTTCACTGTGAGGGTGGTGAGGCACTGGAACAGGTTGCCCAGAGAGGTTGTGGCTGCCCCATCCCTGGCAGTGTTCAAGGCCAGGTCGGATGGGGCTTTGGGCAACCTGGTCTGGTGGAAGGTGGCCCTGCCCAGGGCAGAGGGGGTGGAGCCGGATGATCTTTAAGGTTCTTTCCAACACAAACCATTCTATGATTTTATGATTTGCTGTCAGATTTTAAGAGAAAACATTCATTCACATTATAAAACATAATTTTATAGTCACTTTTGATACTGGATATATTTGTCAGTTAGAAACCAGAATCTACCTGCAGCTGAAAAAATCAGGGCAGGGCACATTCAGGGCAGAACATAATTACCACATATTTTCTGGTGTTAAAGCTCTTTCTTTATTTTCCTTTTTATTAAGAGAGGAAAAAGAGTTTAAACGCGATTGCCATGAAAGGATCCTAAAATAACATATGCTAAAACTTGGGATTATTAATTTAAATTCTGGACTGTAATTGATTTTTCTGTCATAACAGGAAATTTGCTACACTGTGATATAACTTGGACCACAGAAAGTTTCCCTGAGATAGGTGTTTTAGAAGATAAATTTGAAATCCGGAATGATCATTACATGCAATATACTTTACACATATTGCTTCCCTAGTTTAGACTGAATTATCTTCTTTGGAGGAGAGTCTTCAGTGCTTGCAAGTGGTTCATTATTCCTACCTGAAATACTGGAAGAATTAAAGCATTTCTTCTGGGCTCCTGCATGTATCATTAGTATTAACTATTGAACTATGCTGTAATTTTTGTTCTTTGAAAAGATAATGAATGTTGTTGCCTTCCATAGTCTTCATTATCATCTTTAATTTAGATATTTATATATATTTAATATTATTTAATGCTTTGTTATAGCATATAAATATATAGCATACATATATTGGTCAAAGAGCACCTTCAGATCAAAGAGGAAGCTAAGGAACTGTCTTTTCAGAGGGTATAAACAACTATAGCTGCACCAATCTGCTTGACACCAGAAAAGCATCTGGCTTTCAGCATTAATGATTATTTTTGTCCACTGTTGTTCACCTTGAAGACTGATAATGCATCTACTACACCTAAAAGGCAAAGATGGAATTGCTTTGCACGGTTCAGTTCCTTTTTTAAGATTTCCCAAATGCTCATCAACTCTGAGGCCTCTCTCACGTACTTTAAGCTTCCTCTGTTGAATCTGATCATGACTTTATTTGCAGGTTTAGCAAACAGGTCAGAGCGACGGCATGCTCAGCATGCTAATGCCAACCAACTCCATACCCATGTAGCCTGGCAAAATGCTCTAATCTAAGAAGGTGTTTCTACTTTGGTAATAATCTTTTTTTAATTTCAATAACAATTGAAAAACATTTCTGGATGATTTTCGTTTGACTTCTAGAGGGGTTTTTTGCACTTATCCCATTACTTTTGCTTTTAAAGCATCCATTTTTAACAGTTCATTTACAGTTGGCCTAACTGCTTATGATATTTAAAAAAATAAATACCCATTAGGTGAAGGTTTAAAAACAATATGCTGAGCACACAGAGCGATGATTTCAATGACATTTTGTGTGCAGTTGGAACAGAGAGGCTGAATACACACTTTCAATGGCTGGATTGAAATGACATACCATAATGGCTCCAAAGGAGCTGTTACAATCTACCCAGTCAATGACCCATGAACTAAGAAGGATTTACTCAATTTGAAACCAATACCTTCTAACATGTTAAAAAATAAACAAACAAACTCTCCTATGCTCTGCTGATCCACACAGAAATTTCCTCCTTTACTCACAGGTAGTGCACCTATCTTGCCTTGTCCTTGTCGTTCTCTCTACTCCGGCTTCTGAAGCGCTTGAAGGACTTGAAATGAGAAAATGCTTTAGACTGCTTTGATATTACTGTCAACGGTATTGTCAAATCCTGGGAAGAAGGGTGGGACGTTTGTAAATTAATGTATTTACTAGTGATTTTAGAAAACTGTTTTCATACCCAGCTGAACCACTGACATGAGAGCAGCTTTGGACTAATTATTGATTTTACCCAGTACTTTTGCTCCCTGTCTGAAAAAGTGGATTTACTAACTACTACTTCTTTAAACATCAATTCATTGAGGAAAAAAATCTACAAATGTTTTTGATGTGCAAAGGTGAGGCAGTGATAGCAATCATATACGTGTGTAACTAGAACTTACTGAAAACAATCCCGTGGAAAATCCCTAGGAAGCCAATATTCTCCTTGTAAATGGGTAATAATAGACTTACTTTTCTGCATGATGATGAATCTGTTTTTGTCTTTGCTTTAAAGATGTGACATACGATGAATTTTCTAAAAGAGCTAAGCAGGTATGATATCACTGTGTATCCTTAAGAGTTCATTGACTGAATAGTAACAACCTCAAATGATGCCAAGTTTTGTGAAAAATATTTGCCCTGCAGACGGAATGCCTGTTACCTAGAGGTGAGACAGCGACTAGCCTAGACTAGATGCCTAAATTTTACTTGGTGAAATGTGTTACACCTAAAATATGAGCATGCCTAAGATTTTTTTTATATACCAATTAGTGCTTTAACTGTCTCATAGTCCAAACCATTAGTACAGTTATAATAAAATGATACAATGCATTTTAGGTCTGAGTTCTGCAGCTCATCACATGTATCTGGAACATACACTTAACCTGTACACTGTAAAGAACTGTATATGTATATTTAGGAGGGAAAAAAAATCTGAAATACTTAACTTTAACCAAAATTACATAACTGATATTTGCACAATATCCACAAGCAAAAATTAATTTAGAGAAGACAGAGGCTGATTGGGGATCTTGCCATATTTATTCATATGAATGTTGACAAAACTTTACATAATCATCAGGAGAAAGCATATCTTCTTCCTATAGGTACTTTATAATAAATATTATTATAGAACAAAACATCCCAATACACAGTATGAACATACACATATTGAAATACTAAGTAATACTGAGAAATAGAAATAATTTCATAATGAGATCTTTAAGCTCAGGATGAGCTTTGAGTCTTAGGGTTGAACTAGATGATCTCTGGACGTCCCTTCAAACCAAAATTGTTTCATCAGTCTGTGATTTTACAATTCATAGGTGCTTGGAGGACAATGAACATATAGGAAATTAATAAATGCTTAAGACACAGTACACTAGTTAATATGCAGAAAAAATTTACCAGCTAAGCAATACAGTTGTGGAAGAGAGAATGTGAGGATCCTGATATTTCTGCTAATTATTATCTTCCAGATGTAAAAAAAAATAAATTAAAAAATGGAGCATATAAGTAGTCATTAACATCAAACCCCCAACATATGGAGCTGCAGCACACATACTAATAGTAACAGTCCATAACTCTTCAGAAATATACTTACTTTCCTTTACTAATGTCTTAAAGCTTCAGCAGTTGTAGATGGAGGTGTTACACAGGAAGAACTGAGAGAGGCATAAAAATTATTCCAAGTCATAAGTTGCCTGATGTCTGTTTACTAGAATCTGAAGTCAAAATAAACTATTACTCATTCCTGAACAGGTTGACAGTTTCAATGAAGTACTTGACTTAAAAGAACTTCCATCAGCTATGATACTGGATTTTATATCCATAATACATAAAAAGGGAAAAGGTAAGATCAATACAGTGTAGCTTCTTCAGACCTAAGTCTTTTTCGAATTGAGATATAAGAGTTGGTAAAAAAACATTGAGAATATTTATAAAAAATACATAATACCAAATACTGGCATTCTCCCTAATTAAGGAATCCCTGTTCACTTGGTTTAAAGAGCTGTTCATTATTATGAATTATTTATTCATAAAAATGATTACTAGTTTTTCCCAAGTATTAAAAAATCCACACAAATCCTATACGCAACTTAAAATCTCTGCAAAAACTGTGTTTTCAAATATAATCACACATTTTCAAAGCTTAACTAAAAAATAACACAGCACTAGTGGTAAATTTTAAAAAGACTTGGAGAGTCAGAGCCCCATTTAGTGAGTTGAATATTGTTCTTAGATAATACCTACTTTTATATGTACCTTTCAAATGTAACATATGTTACGTAGATCTGCCTATTGCAATACCTGTATTAGGTTTTACTTTATGAAAATACACAAACACGTTGTCGTGGTTTAACCCCAGGCAGCAACTAAGCACCACGCAGCTGCTCGCTCACTGTGCCTGACCCAGTGGGATGAGGGAGAGAACTGGGGGAAAAAAAGGTAAAACTCATGGGTTGAGATAAGCACAGTTTAGTAATGATGATAATAATAATGATAATAAAAACAATAATGAAATGACAATAATAATAAACGGATTGGAATATACAAAACAAGTGATGCGCAGTGCAATTGCTCACCACCAATTGCTCGCCACCTGCTGATCAGGTTAGTTCACGACCGGCGATCCCTCCCAGCCCCACTTCCCCCCAGTTTCTATACTGGGCATGACATCACATGGTATGGAATACCCCATTGGCCAGTTTGGGTCAGCTGCCCTGGCTGTGTCCTGTGCCAATTCCTTGTGCCCCTCCAGCCTTCTCGCTGGCTGGGCGTGAGAAACTGAAAAATGCTTGACTTGATATAAACACCACTTAGCAACAACTAAAAACATCAGTGCGTTATCAACATTCTTCTCACAGTGAACCCAAAATATAGCACTGTACCAGCTACTAGGAGGAAAGTTAACTCTATCCCAGCTGGAACCAGGACACACACGCACACAGAAACATTCATCCATCCATCCATCCAACCATCCACCCACCCATCCATCTGCCTATCTATGAAAGAAATTTATTTATCAAGTAGGAATCCATCAAAAGCGATGATGGGAATGCTGCATTAAACTAAGTAAAAATAGTAAGTATGTATTCTCCACCCTAAGTTTATCATTATTCTGTACTGAAAAAAAATCTCTCAATCTAAACAATAACAACTAAACATAGCAAAGATAACATCTGATGTAATTTGTCATAAACCCAGTGAGTTCAAGTGATTGCCTCTGCTTTGCACAAGTTTAGCTGCTAGACTTGTGAATCTTACTATTCACTCACTTGATGGACTTAGCTTAATTTTATGTGCTTCAGAGCCAGGTAAACACAAGTCAGTGCATTTCCCTTCGCGTCTTTAACCCAGGCCCCGGGGAGGCAGCAGAATTCCCTATCGGTGGGTCGGGTCTGCATGTTGGGCCCTCTGTTCCCTCCAGAAGGGAATCTCCTATGACAATGACCCGTCTTTTTTTCTTTTTGGAAGCGGTTTTGATGCAGGGCTTGACTGGCTTGACCTCAGCGACACCTCCAAGCTGGATGAACCATCGTCCTCGTTCTTGTTCGGTTCCACTTGCGGAGCCTCACACTTGTTATGCCAGGGCACCTGGGAAGGTGGGTGCTCACCCCAGCTGGATGGACTGGGTACCTGACACCCACATATGTTACATATGTTCCAGCAGTCCTGCTTATATTAGCTCTAGTCTGGCCACATGGACTGAACTCCCCTCAGTGGCCGGAGGTGCACTGCTAGAGTATGTAGTTTACTTTAATCTGAAAAAAACCCAGTCCGTGTGTTTTAAGACTATACAGTGATATATATGGTATTCCACCCCAGTAAGTAGGGAAGATTTGGAGATTCTCTTCAAAAGCACTCTCCTTATTTAAAGCACTAAGGTAGACACCAACTCAATGTGCTATGGATACCATTCAGACTTCTGTCTCAAATAATTCATTGTTTTGGCAGGTACAAAAGAATTAGTATGATTCTCTTTGCCTAGAAGTGACTCTTCACCATAGCCCAATCAACTTACTTTGCTTGTTTGATCTCTTACTAAAGAAAACATTTGATACACTTACAGGCCAGAGCTGTATATTTCAAGAAAGCATAATCTGTACTTTAGAGGCCATTCTGATGATAAATAATAATGAAAATATGAAACTATCTACAGGCATAGAAGCTCTATGTCCTACTTTTATTACAGCCACTTCCATTTTTTATATGAGGTCATGATAAGTAAAGGCTACCTAAATTGTCCCAGTTTTCTATTTCTTCCATCTGATTTTACTTTTCCTAAAAATTAGCTGTGGTGATTGTCCATGATGTTATTATACTGCTATAGCAATGACCCCTCATGTGGCAAGTCTGAGTTTTGCACCAGCTTATGTTCAACACTTTTCATACCTGGCAGGAACCATTAGCATTTGAGTATGGTGATGCAGCTCAGCCTAATCACTGCGGAATTCCTGATTTGGCCATTCAGCTAGGAAAAGGAAGAACTAGACTAAAGAGAGACACAGTAGTCTCCATGCCCTCTATTTTCTTCTCCACGGTGACTGAGAAGCCCATACGCAACAAAGACACAGGAAAAAGGTTGGAAAAATGGTAGAGCTAAGACTTTCTTTGATGTCATTGTTTCTCTGAAGGAGATTTCCTTGACCAACTCAAAGAAAATAGCCAAAAGACCAAGCACATAAGTATTTCATGACTATAAAAGAAGATGGCATAAGATGTCCCACTTTTTGACTTTGAAAATCTGTTTCTGATGCAGCCGATGGCAGGGTGACTATTCTGCTGTATGGTGACTTCTGAGATTCTGAAATTTGCTTTTGTTCTCCACCGGAAGGAAAACAGAAGTCTTTGAGGAGCACAATATTAGATTGATGTTCAGGACAAATCCAGAGCTTTCAGTGTGGGGTGAGTGCTCTTGTCCCCTTGTGTCTGAGGGGTTTTGAATTGTTTTGAATCGAGCAGGATAATAATTTAATCTTCAGCCTTCCCTATGTTTGCACCCTAGCCATGAGACATGAGAGCCTTGTTACTTCTCTCTTTCCACTGACATTCCACCTTACCTGTGAAACCTTTACCAGGAAAAAGTATATCTCTGGGAAACACACTACAAGTGTTAAAGTTGCCATTCAACATAGATGTGTTGATAAATTCTGACGTTTGCTTCATTAAAGGAAAACAAACACTTCTGGACACTTGGGGAGCGTCTTCTTGGTTGTCAACCCAAACACAAGCAGAAAAAGGATATGCATCAGAGAAGAATAGGGTAATATTTTCGCCCACGTGAAATGGCTTTATTTGTCTGTATTAAGTGTCTTTTTTGAAGCACATAATGGGTTTCTTCCCATTATGGGCAGTAGGATGGCATGTGAAGTGGTTTAGTTCTGCAATAATTCATTTTTTTCTATGATATACTGTTTTCTTATGTTCTTTCCTTATAGACCAGGTTTTCTTTGTGATATTCAGTGGAAAAGCAAAACCTTCAAATGAAGAAATATCAGTCTTGCCCTTTCATAGAAAATCAATATCCTTTATGGTTTCTTCTTCTGCTTACTTAGACTTTGTCAAATGTATAATATGCCCCAGAAAGCCCTTCTGGTGTTCATCAATTATTGTTTTACTGCAAGCACAATAAAAAATTAAAATATGCTTTTATCTGACAAATGAAAAAAGAGAACTTGGACACTTTATTATAGCGCACTTAAAATGTGAATGCTTGAGGGATTTTATCAGTGTTTCTGGGGTTTGGGTTTTTTGTTTTGTTTTGTTTTCTTTTTTTTTAGAGAAATGTATGATAGCACAAATCTGTCTATTTAAAGACAAAGAAGTAGGGCTGGTATCCCTGCTAGGTAAAATCACATCTAGTGCAAATGCTTGTTCACCCAGAATCTGAAATACTAGCAAATGAAACACTAGCAAAATTCTAAACAAGAATATCCTGCTAACAACCTAAGATAAGAACACCGCTTCAGTTAACTTCCACCAGTTGAGTTCATTGTGTTAAATACTCAGTGTCAGAGCTGGTTTTTTTTTCCTCTGGCTCTTTACCCTATTTATTGCATTCTGAGTTGTAACACCATGTAGTAATGGAAAGCTGCTTTAAGATAAGAAAATGAAAAAGATTGTGACCTTGTATTAAAGCATATCTAAGTTGTCCTCAACCAGTATATAGAAGTATTTCTATGGCATTTGAAAATAAAGACAGATAGTATTTTAATGTTATTACTCTCTGACTCATAAAAATCTGAGATTGTTCATTTTATGTATAAAATGGGACATGACAGCCCTGATTGATACACAAAATAATAAAAATACAGAGAGGCAAATTGGATATTTGTTCTTGTAAAGTATGAACAAAGGAGTATACTCAAAGGAAATAAAAGGCAATAAATATAAAATTTACAAAATAAACCAGGATTTTTACTTGTTTCTTGTCTTCTACAAGATGTCTAATCAGACCTTGGAAGTTGTTAGATTAATTAAAATACTATCAATATCAGCCAATATTATTTTTTTTAAAGTGAATATTTATGACAGTACTGAAAATTGTCAGATAAGATAAATTTCTGACTCAACTCTTCATGCATTAAAACATTGGAAAAGTAGTAATTTTGCACCATAGAAATTCCTAGTATTTTTATTTGTCTTTTTAAGGTTTAAAGTACTATTTTTTTCTATCGGGAATAAACAGACAACTATGGTTCTTCTCTAGTACATTATTTCTTACAGTCTTATAAAAAGATGTTGGTTTGTGGTTTTTTTCTCTTTAACATTTAATTTCCAGAAAACAATGCAAAACCTTATTGAAATGATTTGAGTGTAGTCTAGTATCAATAGGAATGCAATCAAACTAAATCAAAACTGTTTATTTCCTTTCTTATCAGTGATAAAATGAGAATCCATTAAATGAAACTGACCTTTCCAAATCCCTGTGATTTTACTAATGAAATATATGTTGGGAAAGGAAACATCACTGTATTCATTAGAGATACAAAACAAACAAACAAAGGGCCTATTTCTGCTTTTTGCTGTAAAAATTACATCCAGAGTAGATCATCCAGATCTATGATGGCATATTTTGTTTCACTTTGTAGAATTTGTAATTATTCTGAAAGAAAAACACTTTAATTATTTAGGAAGAATCCAAAGAAGAACATTAAAAAATGTGATTCATACGCGAAGCTTATCGGACATAATCAGTGTGATTTGGCTAACTTTTTCCATTGTGGGCACACACACACACAAATGTATTACAATCATGGTATGAATTTTTCAAATTTCAACCAAGAAATTATTTCCCACTGTACTTTTTATGTCACAGAAATTTCTTAGATGTTCCAGAGGAAGTAATAATTTCTTATGTATTTCTGGTGAGAAAAGCTGTAAACGTGCGGAATGATTTTCCTTTTCCGTGTCTGAGTCTCACAGAAGGCTACTCACAGTTGTCAGATAAACAGATAAAAGAATAGTTCATAGAAAAACAGCTTTAGAAGGGATTCTGCGTTGCTATACAGCTCCTCCCCTTATCACAATGTGAGATTAATTATAGATAACTATTTCTTATCATATATTCTTAAAAAGATTCTTTCATGGAGAGTCATGGCCTCTTCAGGCAATCTATTCTAGTAGGTTTTCAAGAAGTGAAGTTAGCTAGGCTCACAGTTAGTTTTATATGCTAAGTCTGACGTACTACTCAGTTGTCTCATACCTATGAAATCTCAAACATACCCCACTCTGAAAGGCGGTACTTTGGCAGTGAAATACTATTCAGTATTCCATAGCTGAGAAAAGCCTCAGAGATCTTTGCATATCAGCTAGAAAAAAAAAAGCTTGATCTCAGATATATTTTCAGTTTGTACTTTCTTAACATCTACTTTTTGAGTGTGACTTGTATTTCTAATTGTATAATCAAAACCCAAATTTTGTGCTTTCATAAAGTAAAAAGTGTTGTTTGTATTTTAAGTTCTTTTAGCATTACAAATATAATAGTCCATGCCTGAGAAATCATGATTTAGTTTACCATAATAATGAAACAAAAAAAAAAGTAGAGTTGAAGACAAATCTTTTGGTAACAACAGATTTGAGATTTTGGCATTCAAATATTCCACAAAGCTGCAATTTAGGTCAGAGCTTGATAGTAATACACAACAGAAAAAAGGAAGGAATCTTTTCTTACAGTCATTCTCCAGTGCCTGTTTGGGAAAAGGCAAGCAATGGTGACACAACCCATACATTTTCATCCCATTACTTTTGTTCTGCCCACAAAATTTATCCCCTCATTACTATAGAAGGAGCTAGAAGTATGTAGTGGTGCTTGATGTTTTCTTCTCTTTTTTTTTTTTTATTTTTTTTATTTTTCTCCCAAAAACCTTAGTATTTTGTGTTTGCTGCATTGACTGCTACTGAACACAAAACTGATGATTTCATACAACTACCCAGGTCTTTTTCTTGAGTTGTGATAAGCAAATTTAAGTCTTTAAATTATGTGTCTTTAAGTCTATGCGTCTTCATAAATGCTATTAATGATGTTGACCATTATATCTGATAATTCATAGCGAGAACTTGAAAACAAAACAAGTCCAAACCTCAGATTTGCTATTCCAATCTACAGGAAAAAGTTATGTCTCAAACTACACTGAAACCAGGTCTTTCCTAGGAAAGACTACGTATGGTTTCGCAGCTCCCTGAGAGCTAACGGATAGAAGAGGAAATATCTAATATTTTGAAGGCAGATGAAGAAAAGCCTTCATCAGCTTAAGCAAACCTGCTTGATTTTTCAACAGGCTGAAATGTTCTCCACCTTCAGTACAACTGGGGCAGGTTCAGCATCCCACCCCTTATCTGCTATTTGATGTCGGGCTATGCAAACCTGTGTCTAATGATGTTAGCATTTCTCATACACACAGGCAAGGTTAAGATAGGATATCTGAGCGGCAGTTTAAAAAACGACTCACATCTCACCTCTGCTTGCCTGCTAGTTCTGCCTTGCACCTGGGACGTGTGCTTGGTGATGTAGCATACGGATTTAGTAACAGCAAGTGAGAAGATTACTGAGATCATGTGCATGCTTGGGACTGGACCAGGACAATGTCAGGAGTAGTGGCCATGGTATTATGGATGTAGCGTGACCCACAGCTACTTGGTGCTTACTTTTCTAGTGATATGAATAGTCTGAGGTCATTGTCTAGTCAAAACAGAGGAACTACTGAGCAGATTTCATATGCCTTAAAGGACTGTGGAAGAAATAGCTTTATTTGATGAGAAGAAAAGGATGAATTTTTACCTTCATGATTTGATTTAAATTTTCTAGACTTACACGAGCTCAAAGCTAACTCCTATTTTTTAAAGCTAAAATAAAGCCAATATTAGCAGGCAGGGTTCAGAGGACTGAGAAGGTCTACAAACACGAGTTTTCTAGATCTCTGCCCAGACTCCAACAGCTACGTATTTAGTCCTAATTTTCACAGGCATTAAATTCTTATTACTGTTAATGAAAATACTATCTATCAGTTGATGCTGAAAACTTCTGCTACAGGAACAGCTTTACAACAAAGGTAGTAGTAGAGGTTTCCAAACTGAGGTACATATGCTGCCGTGACACCTACTAGAAGAGCATTGCCTGCAGGTTGAGGGAGGTGATCCTTTTACCTCTGCTCAGCAGTGGTGAGACACATCTGGACTGCTGTGTCCAATTCGGAGCTGGCCAGTGCGAGAGAGGTATGAACAGTGGAGAGTCCAAGAGAGTGGAATGAGTCCAGCAGAGAACCACTGAAATACTGAAGGACTGGAGCACCTGACATACAAGGATAGAGATGGGACTATTTGTGCTGGAGAAAAGAGGTCTCAGAGGAATCTTATCAATGTGTATAAAAAACTGATGGGAGGAGTAAAGAAGGCAGAGATAAACATTCCTTGCAGATGGACTGTGATAGGAAAAGAGGCAACAGGCACAAACTGAAATTTAGAAAATTCCGCTTAAACATAAGAAAAAACTTATTTTCTGTGAGTGTGGCCGAACCGGAACAGGTTGTGCCAAGCCATTGAGGAGTTGTCGTGGTGCAGACCCCCTGGGCCACATTGCAGCGTCAGGACCAGCCAACATTGTGTTCTTGTTCTGGGTACAGGTGCAGTGAGTTGGGACAATCTAGTACTTTCTTATCTTGGCTAACAGTATGGTAAGTTAGGATGATTAGGCAAATCCTAACCATACTTGAAACTCCTGCTGCCTGGATCATGACCCACCCTGGAGGGTGCTAGAATTACGCGACAAGAATTGCGGTCAGAATGGAAATACACTGACCAAAGTCAGTCAGCTCACAATCCTATAAATAATGATCTTAAGTGAGAGCTTTGAGCTCTCGGGGATCGCAGCAGGCTGAGACCCAGTATCTCCTGCAGAGCTGGGATGCCTCTCAGGGTAGATTTTACGAGGATTTTTAATAGTAGGTTTCATGAGGATTTCAAAGAGTAGATTTCCAAGATTGTCCACTGCTAGATGCTGATGAAGAAGACGGGGTCAAAGATCTTCTGCTGACAAATGCTGACAAAGGAGAAAGTGAGTAATTCACTACAAGCAGATTTCACGAAGTTTCAAAGATCATTTGGTACCAATAATTTACTACGATTGGCAGAAAGAGAAAAATCTGGATCATAGGTTAACCTCTATATCTATGCGTGTGGTTTTGTGTGTGCAATTTGATTCAGGAAACTTTGTAGTATTGATTATAGCAAATTTTAGTAAATCACTCTGATAAGTGGCTGATGATTAAGTATTGTTAATAATCATATAACCTAATCTTGTGATTTACAGTAATAGTGCTAATACAGCTTAAATTGCTGTTACCTCAAAGCCATGGAGGATCCAAAATCACTCATCTGCAACAAATCACTGTAGTCAGCAGGATGCTAAATCAGGATTTGTGACAGGAATCTCCATTTGTGGAGATATTCAAAACCCAACTGGACATGTTCCTGAGCAACCTGCTGTAGCTGACCCTACTTGAACAAAAGGTTTGGACTAGATGACCTCCAGAGATGCTGTCCAACCTCAACTATTCTGTGATTCTCCTTCCCACTTGTAGGACATACTCTCAGAAATGTTGCTTCAGTTGTGCTCATCTGGACTGTGTTGAAAAGGACTTGCTCATTCAGTTCTTGAGAACATGTCAAAATCTCTTGACAGTCTTACAGAAGTGTTATGGTAGTGGTAGTTTGGGGCTATAATGTGTAGTTTTTAAAATATTTTTCGTATTACTATATGACATAGGTGCTACAAGCAACACTGACCTTTCAGAAGAAAGGTAAACTAAGCTGGTTTAAAATTATAAACCCCACTGAATTTACCCTGTACGTGAGAAGTGTTGATGTGCGTTTCTACTCTTGTAAAGCCAGTCAAGCATGAGGTTGCAGAAAAAAGTTCCTGTTCAAATCCTGTAAATTTTTAAGGTGACATCGTGAAAGTTTTCCATTGCTGCTTTGGAATGCTGTGTGGCCTAGACAAAATTGCTGAAGAGTCTATGCCAAATCCAATTTTTTATTTTACTTATAAATACCTAATCAATTTAAAACAAAGCTAAATTTGTAGGTGTAGACTACTGTCTTTCTTTGATACAAGAGATTAGGAACATTGTTTCAAAAGTAAGAATTTTTTTCTTTTTTTTTCCATTTTTGCACTTGACAATAATTTTTTTTTAAATCAGCAAGAGAAAATACCTATTAAAATTTATGAACACTGAGTGGACAGCCTAGATAGTTCATGTTTGGATAATTTTATTTGGGCAGTGTTTTCTCAGAGTGACATTTATAGCCATCAGCACTTAGATTCTACTTTCAAGCCAAACTGAGAGTGTCAGTAATTGGTGTACCATGCTGCCATGTAGCAGTTCGCAAAGCACAGCTGGCTAAAAAACAGCATTATAGTTTCCAGAAAATTTCTTTAAAAAAAAAAAAAGTTTTTTTGTTCTGAATCAGCCCAAAATGAACAAACAAAAAAATTTAGAATTTCCTGTGAGCTGGAAGCTTCCCAAATTTTGCAGCTGCTCAGTGAAATGAGCTCTGAGCTGTGATACTGGCAAGAATGCAAAACCTGTCAAACTGCATGCACTGATTGTAAGATGCACAGTGTCGACTCCCTTCTCATAATTGCCTCATATATTTCTAGCATGGTACCTTGGCCTTTCTCCTTTTCCATGACTTCACATGCCAGAAAGAGTTAGTTGGTGGTTTGTTAATCTGGTAACCAGCTGCTCCTTGCACACGGGTCAAGGGATGGACAAGAAACCAGGGCTTTGCACAACAGCTGGGGCAGTGCTTTTCAGGGAAGGCTTTGTGCTGAAAGGACCCCCTAGAAGACATACTATTTGTCTGCTCTGTGTCTTAAAATGTCTCATATCATGTAACCACACGTGACTGTCCAGTTGGGCTACATCATCTGGTACTCTAATTAGTCTCCCAGCACACAACTTGATGCAGCACATCCTCGTGAGCTGAGGAAAGTGAAATGTAATCAGGTGAAAAGACACATTTAGCTGAGGAGGTGAGGGAGTTCCTCATTTTGAGTTATTCTTATCTGATATACTAAACTTTGAACCTTGAACTGAATGTGGGGACAGTTTCTGGGGCTGAGGTATTCTCACTGTAATACAGCAGACAAGAAATGAATTATTAATTTCTGGCAAAGAATCATTTTCTGACCAAATTTTGTTTCCTTAGAAAATGTATGAACACCTGCACTGGTGAAATTCGAACAGATTCAAAGGAAGAAGAAGTTAATATTGTCAGCGTCACATGTAGGAAGCTGCCAATCTCCTGTCCAGAGGAAGAATCAGTGCTGTTCAGGGTTTTTGGAACCAGGGGGAAAGGACAAGAAGCATCCATAAGATAGCAGAATTGCACATTTATAATATGTACACATCTTGATCATCCCATTAAAGTTAATTATATTATTTTATGGTCATTTAACTGAAGACATATTTAAGAAGCCATTTTTAGGATGTGTTTGTATCAAGAGAAGATGCTGGCTAAGGGAACTAGAATTTAGGAACTATGAACCACAAAACTGGAACCATGACCTAAAAACCACAGTGAACTTATTAATGTAAAAAAAAAATGGAGGACAAGTCTGGCTTCATGGGAAAAGAAGAAGAACACAATAAAACACATCAGATAGACAGCCTAGGGTAGCCTGGTGGGGTGATCTGAATTAAAAGAAAAGAAAATTGAGCTTGATGCAAAGGACAGAGAGGAAGCAGAGAAGGAGCTAAGGGAAAGAGAGAACAAGAAATGGCATCAAAGCACATTCCCTTATTCTGTTAAACTTTGCTTTACAGAATTTCCTAAAAGTTAGTATCAGTTACAGAGCTGAAAAAGACACAGGAGTTAACTGGCAAATTGAAACGAGAGCAGTAATATGCTTTAAGATTCACAAATTTAATTTCTGTATTCCTCAATGAACAATGATGTATTTTTCTCTTGTATCATATGCATTTTTAACACATCAGCTATTCAACATTTCTTAATACATCTAGCTTGAACTTTTCTCTTCTGATACCACATTTTAAAAAAGATATGCAATAACTAGTCCCATTTCTGACATGCCAGACTGAAACTTTTGCTTTTCAAAATTTGGACCGCACCTTTAATTTTCTTAATGCTTCCCTCATTGTCCATTCATCATAGTCTCGACAGAAAATTTTGGGTGAAAGTTGTTTGATAGTAGACTGACACAATAATTCTACGTAAATATTACCTTTTTCTTTCATATCAGGTGTGGTCTATTTTTCACAAAATGTGGTTAAAATTCAGAAATGTTTTTCCAGAAAGATTTATCGGAGAAAACTCAGGGTTTTATTTGGTGCAAATCTGTGATACACTGTGGTGCTCTTAAATAACACAGGGATGAAATGCATACCCGAAGAAATCAGTAGTCTTGTCCTGTTGTTCAGCTATCAGACCTGAACACATGTTTCTAACAGGAAATATTTTTTCTCTGGTCTAAAATATTCTATTAACTTCTGAGCACTTCAAAATCCCTATCATTCCCTGTATTTTTCTGGGGTAGCAAAAAACATCTATGAAGTCAGGCCACCTAAAGAGCAACAACAAGGCATCTGAGAGGCATCCATAATTTCTGTGTCAGTTGTAAACAATTTAAAAGTGTCAGACTTGCAGCTCAAATCAGTCCAACAGATACTGGGTGTCCAGAATAGTCAAACATATATGAGATCGACCTTCTAAAATTATTTCTGTATCATACAAAGCTGTAAATCTGTTTACATAATTAGAAATAAGATTTTGGCACTGCCATGTGAAGCTTTACAATCTGGAATGTAGAGTCTAATTCCACTTGTTACAGATTCAGTGCCTTATAAATACAAGACCCTAGTTAAACTTGCAATTATTAGTTGTATCTCCATGCCTTTATAGTTTCCTGCTCAAGAATAAAAATAACAGGAGTTCTTGAATTTTGATTGTAGCGTTGATCCTTGTTGACTGTTTTGGTCTTGGACAAGCCATCAGTCTTCGGGTTGAAGGAACACTGGAAATGGATAGAGCCCTCTCACTTGCAGCTCCTGGAGACTTTAATTCTGAAGTGATCATGATGACATAGGTCAATCTATCATCACAGTATTTTCGGTATAACTGCATTTAATCAGTACTTACATTTCTCTTTGGTAGATGTGACTAGCTACTAAATACAGTTTAAAGTAATCCAGATGAAAAAAACCCCAAACAACAAAAAAAATGAAGACGACCACATGGCATTTATCTTCAAGAGTTCTTATGTGTACATCCAAGTGGCTCACCTGTGTTTGGTTTTGGCCATTGCTCTTGTTTTGGGAAGAAATGGCTAGAAGTAGGTAGGTCTTTGATGCTTATTATATTTACAAAAAATATATATACAAAATCCTGTTTCTTTCTACATAAGAAGAAACAAACAGCTGCAGACCATTTCTTTGCTCAGATTCCAAGACATGTTCTAGCCAGCACTTATCCCAAAGGTCTTTTTGCAGGATACTTTTCAAGTCCGCATGCATTCATATCCAGCATTTCTATCCACGTGTCTCCTTTGTGCTTATGTTGTTATTTTTACAAGCAGGAACGGCTCCAGCAGATAGCATTTGGCATTTTGAAGCTAACCACCATTTCCATAAGCTTCCCCCTGCTTTTAGCCTCAGTGATGGGCAGTCATTACTCTCACCGGTTTCAATATGATTTAACCCAGTTTCAAGCACCAAAGAAGGAAAAGACATGTATATGTGCAGGTTACTTTATACGAGGACCTGTGCACTTTTGAGGAAAATATTAATAAGAATATGTGATAATGGTCATATATGTAGCAGAACAAGAGGGAATAAAGACAAAATAAATTACTGCACTCTTTTTGTCAAAAGAGATATACTGAAATTTAAGCTAATGACGCTGCAGTCGCTTGAAAGAAAAATGGCTTTGCTCTTCATTGGTCTGCAGAACTACTGCAAACGTTTCCTGAAAACATGAATTTTCTTGCACAGATAAGAAACTATAGGAAGAGGAAATGCAGTTCTCTTCATGAAAATGGTCTTCAGGCACAGTTGTAATATAAACTATAATCGACTAAATGTAGAAAGAAATTATTAGGGTGGAGCATGGCCAGATACCCATATAAAGATGAAGATCAGTTGGTAATCAGCTGCTCCTATGGGTACAATCTAAGCCTATTTCTCATTTCACTCCGTCTTTCAGTGAGGGATTCTTCTGAAAAGTGTTGAACAGTCTTTCCCAAATCAGGTTCCACATTGTTGCAGCAACGCATAAACTAGCAAGAAGTGACAGGGAACGGAACGATCATCTCAGTAGCGCAGAAATTCAGAAATATCTGCTCCTTCAGTCTGATGTTTTAGATGATGCAACTTTCAAGTGGAAAGTTTAATTCCGGTGCCTAGCTCCTACATACTTATTATATAAATTCTGAACACTTTTTTTTCCCCAGTCCCATCATCACATCTAACAGATGTCTTTGCTGTGGCTTTTCTTTCTTCAGTCTTCTTCCTAAATATACAAGACGACTGTACATATTACTGACTTCGACCTATGCCATATTATTTTAATGTGTCATTATCTAGTGACAGAGAAGCTACAGAAGAAGAAACCATTGTGTATGTTCCTCTGTAACATGCAGTACATTTTAATGGAAGCTACTTTCAGTGCAAAGCTGACACCTATGCTTACGTACTTAAAATCACAATATTCAAGAAAAAAAATCCCCAAAAGTATGCAGCTCCAAAGAACAACAACCACAAAAATCAAAAAAATTGACAGTTTCAGTTGCTAGCTGATATCTTACTCTCTTTTACTTTGTTTGATACTGTATGCATAGTAATAAAATCTGGAGGTCCCTGATAATAGTGATGCACTCAGGAAGACCGTCATAATCCAAATACGGTCTGTATAAATTGAACTTGATCCAGAGCCACACTATAAGTAGCTGTTGCCCCTCTGGCCTCGACACTGTCCAGTGATGACTACCAGTCAAGGAGCAAGGAATAGCCAGAGGCAGACTCTCAACTGAGATCCAGCACACTGGAGAACAGAAGTAACTGGAACTTACTTTCAACAAAAGAAAAAAAAGGTATTTTCTTAGTAAATTGGAAATGACCAACTGCTCTTGATGTGATGTCACAAGATCCCCGAATCTTCTTTCTGTATAGTCATGTAGGATGAACAACAAAATACATAGGAACTGTTTATTAACTGTAACTTAGAATCAAAAGAGAAGTTGGAGAAACCGCAAAAGCACTGCCTTTGAGAGGCAACTAAACAGAACTAGTACATTTTCCTAACTAATCTCCTTTTGGGACACTCCAATATTTACTGAGACATCTCTGTAAGACTCACCTGACAGATTTCTTTGTCTTGCTGCTTCCTTCTCTTCAGAGAAGTGTCTGAAAGCAGCTTCAGTCCCTGTTCTTGCAGCAGCTAAGCTGTTTCCTTTACCAGTGATGGGACTCACCTAAAACTCAGGTTGTTACACAGTGAATTTGGGCAGTTAAGTTCTTTCCTGGGGAAAACAATTCATGCTCTTGACTAGGAGGGAGAAGAAAGAAGGATCAAAATGGTCCTACAGGCAAACTCAGTGATTCAGAAGTTGAAGGGAAGGCTGTGGCTGGACATGGGTACGTTTGCCGCTTGGAATGTGTGTGTACGTGGGTGTGTGTGTGTGTGAGGGTTCAGGAATTTAAACATACTCCTTTACTTTCCGTGTTCGACAATAACAAAAGACCTTGTGTCAATGGACGAGAATTTAATAAATTCCAGCTTCATTGACCTATTCTCTGCCCTGCACATATACCACATATACAATTCTACTGTTTCATAGTAGGCAATGCTAGAGGAAAACAGATTAGCTCTTTATGCTCAGCCCTTATTGTTCAAATCGCAGATATTATCCACAGTATTAATTTAATCATGACATGTTTTACTTTATTTTGACCCACACTCTTAAGCTGATGGTGACAGCTGCTTTTACAATTAAAGTGTGGACAGAATGAGATACATAATATCAGAAGAGATGCAGATGAGGAAAAATAATAGAGCAAAAATAAGAAACCATGGCAAGATTCTTCAAATTATAATACACAGAGTTAAGAAATGCCTTGAGACATTCTCAATAAACAGCAACCATATTTCATTTTAATTCACATCAGAGACGGAGACCAAGCCTGAAAGTAGAATATCCACATTTTGTCAGACAAACACATCTGATATCTTGGCTAAGAACAAAAACAAATTTTTCATGATTTAGCAGCTGCTGCTAGACACATAGTAGACACAGTCTTTTTGGTGTACAGAATTTTTTTTTCCTCATAAATTCTCTTTAAACAGATTTTTTCACTCCCCTCAACTTCTGTCCTTTACCAATAATTCTGTCTGGATTTCTAGCAACCTAGAAGAGGCTACATTATTGTGTATTTTTGCAGTAGGTGTTTAAGATCTTGCAACAACCTCCCTTGTTATTATCACATTACATAAAACCCTGCAAAAAAAAAAAAAAAAATTGAGCATCTGCATGTTAATTCTGTACAGCCAATGGCAAACGGAATATCTAGAAAAATATCACTTGGACTGAGAGAAAATCAGTACATGAGCTGTGGTAGGCCATGATCAAGAAGAATTAAGGCTGTCTGTGATTGACCACCCCCACAGGAAAAGTTAAGATATAAGGTCTTCCTTATGTTTCATAAGATGATATAGAAAATGTGTTCCATATTACACCCACGTTTTCTCTTTTCTGACAGACACATTAAATAATAAAAAACCACAAAACCCCCCAATCAAGAAAATAAAGTGCAATGGTCTGTTGCAAGGCTTTTACAGATGTAACAAAATTATGCTAAAAATGATGTTTAGAAATCTAGAGTTTAACTTATCATTTCCCATCCAAACACAGGGTTTGGTCAGATGTGTTGAGGCAGCATTAAGCTTGATATTTGAAGAAGATAAGTATCTTGTTTATAGTAGTAGCAAAGCAGCTGTTAGCAAGATAAGATATTTCTGTTACCGTGGAAGGAATGAGATGACCTAAAATGGTCCTTATAACACCTAAATTATTATTTACCAGGTGGACCTTCACAGTCAGAAGTGACTGTGCCTTTTAACCATGGTTATTTCCTATAAAACAAAAAAGAAAACTAAGACCCAAACAGAAACCCTGAATTTTTATGTTGCAGATAATTCTTTACATAAGAAAAATGTTAACGATAAATCTATGGGGAGGTTGAATTGGCTGTTATCAGCAGTTGGTCATGGATAAAACCTGAGCAGTGTGAAATGTTTATCTTAAGCCAAAGGAAGATATTAATTTAATAGAGAAGTATGGCGATTTTTTTTAAAAATAATCTGTTTAGGCATTTGTGGGAAGTCTGCAAAAACATGTGTTTTAAGATACCTTGGAGACAGTATGTCTAAAGCTTAATAAGTAAAGCTGTTCACACATTTTTCTACTTAAATGCTGTTTTGCTTTAAGATGCAGGTTCTCTTCTTATTTTTAAGGCAAATAATAATATCTGGAATAGTGATATAAAATGTGGGAGTTTTGGATAGTGTTCACAAACAAATTAGTGATCTAAGCAAGAGCTGAACATATCTTCCCTAATTCTATTAAATTATTTCCCTCAGCCTATTTGATTTCAGATTGTTATTTTTTTTCTTTTAGCATTGGAAAAATGACAAGGTCTTATGGAATTTGTAATTGTTACAGCTGATTTCTTTAGTCTTCTCTTTGAATGAAACTTTCTGAACACAATTTAGAAGATTATGATTTTAAATCTCAAAGGCAAGCCTAGAGAACTTCTGCATAAATAAATTTGAACTAAGAATTTTCTGGGTTTCATATAAAGACATTTAAAAGTCTCTGAAGCCTTTACAAGAGATATATTTAATTCAAGCACTGAGTGCTTATTTGAATGTTTAAAAAAAGGTTATAAATAAGTTTAAGTATTTTAGTGGTATACATTTTTCTCAGGCAATATCTTTTATACAGTACTTTATTGACTTTAATAAGTGTGAAATGATTGGAGCTATAATGAACAGTTTATGCTTGAGTGTACAAGGACCCTAGGTATTTATAAATGACAGGTCTCCAGAATACCTATGAATGAAAATGACCCCAGGTAACTGAACACTGCTTGTGCTGCAGGTATATACACAGCCAAATAATGAAACGAAACCCATAGAGGACTCTCAACATACTTGACATGAAGTAATTTATGATTACTGCTGGAGTAAAGGAAGTGACATTCAGATTTCCTACAGATCCATGACAGTCTACAGCAGAAGTTGTATCTAAAGCAAGACAATAGAATGTTATATTTAATGTATAACATATAAAACGCACATGGTGTGTGAAATTAGCTATCTACAGCAATGACAGCATTAGACTGTCTACTAGTTTCATAAGTTTATTTGACAGAGAGCATGTTACCATATAAAACAAACCTTGTTTTTCTACTATAAATATTCAGACACACTGATAAATACTCATGACTCATTCATGTGAACTGACATCAGATGGATTGTTTTTCAGACACTGCATTATATATGTGTGCTCAACCTGTCAGCCTGCTAGGCAGAATCACTATCATGAGAATGATTACATTTTCCTTTTAATAAGTCAGCATTATAACATTGTCCAAAGGCAGAAAAAAATCCTCTTCTCTCCCAAACAATAGCCATGAACAGAATATAGAAACAAGAAAGCCTTCCCCTGGTAGGCTTCACCTACCGACATTTCTCTACTCTTTTCCCATTATTATAATTCTTCCATATTTTATCCTTTTTAGGCTGAACACAGAACTGATTGTCACTCTCACTGAACTCCCCACTATGGTTGTGCAGCAGCAGCAGAGATCGCAGCCAGTGATCTCAGCTAAATGAAGACTAATGCCCAGATTCAGGCTAGACAACCCCGGTCAGTATGCTGGCAGAAGACCCGCGAGTTGAAAGTCTTTGAGCTTGCAGAGAACTGAAGGGAATTCCCTGAGAATCAAGTAGTTTTATACAGCTGGATCAAGGACACAACCATAACAAGACAATTCAGCCACTGGGTGTTCTACACTTACACACTTCTTTTCTTTTTTCCCTCCCGAAAAAGATTTTTCTTTTTTTCTTTTCATATAAATTGTCTGGTCACAAGCTCTTCAATACTGTAAATGTTGGGTCTGCCAGAATCTCAGAATTTTTTTCTAGATGTGATATAAGTGCATGATGTAGAAAGTGCCATGCATAGAACCATATGGCCTTTCTAATACGAAAGCTGTTGCAGCTCCCTTCAGCATCTCGCAGGGACCTCTCTGTTTGCCGACTACTCCAGAGCACAGCTGTTCATGACTGGGCAATGGCCAACCGCTCTGGGGTCCTCCGTCTACTTCAGGGACCCCAAAGCATCCAGCCACCAGATCACTTCTGTGCTGGCTTCATCACTCAGGCTCCCTTCTTTAGGCAGTATGAAAAATAGAAAATGAAAAAAAATCCGACCAACCCAACCCAACCTCCTTCCTGTTGACTAGGCAGCCACCCATCGCAGAGTAGGCACAGAGGAGTTTAGATCATCTAGTGCTCTCCTTACATTCGACAGGTTTTTTGGTTTTGTTTTTTTTTTTTTGTGCTTATTTATTATTAACCTTCCACCTGGCATTTATAGGACATTTATGCTCTGTACCTACCTCAGGCAGGTCCGTAGTGATGAAGCAGGTCCAGAGTAAAGCTCAAAAGTTGCAAAGTCATGTCTGCAAGTTAGGCTCTGGGTCGGAGTCCCGGAGGCACAGGGCTGGGCAGAGGCATACCTGCGGTACCATTCAGGCAGAGATCGAGGGCGAGAGCCTGCGTTCAACAGCAGGGGAGCAGGTCATCGCTGGGGCTTCTCATGGCCAGAGAGGAGCATCTTCAAAGCTGGCCCCGAGCCCGAGCAGCCGAACCCTGGGGGCTGCGGGGAAGGCACTCAGGGCCCTGAAAACATCTAACGCTTTCAAGAACTGGCTATAAGACAGTTTTAAAGCAGATCAGATAGAAGTAGGTCAACCACACTTGGCTCTCTTTTCCTGGCGGTACACGTGCCTTGTATTTGGCAGGCCACCGGGCCACAGCCTCCCTCTTTCCTTTTTACTCAGCCAACAGCTAAACCCACGCTCGTCTCGCTTTCAGGCTCACTTCAGGGTCTCCATTACACATACCGCTGTCCGTAAGTCCCTTAAGGCTCACGTCAGCCTGCAAAAGTGCTGTTTTCTTCTTTCCATGACGAAATGTAAGTCAGCGTTTCCTCAGAAAACAGCAACAGACAGGTAGGTGAAAGGAATGGGTGTATGCACGTGTGTGCGTGTTTGTGCGGGCACACGTGTATGTGTTGTTTCAATTACTTTAAACTCCCTGGTAAACTCTTATATGTGAGAAACCGAACTTTGATAACAGTGTAAGCTATATCGGTAACGCCAGGTTATTGCGCTAACATCACAATCTTTATCACATATGCAACAGTCACAAATCATAATTAATGATAGCAGTTATTCTTCGTTTTGAAATAATTTGGTATATGTTTAAGCCTTTCTGAAGAACTCTCCCTTTTTTTCTTTTTTTATTTCCAGGTAAAATCGAAAGTGCTATCTCACAAATGGATTTCCGTACAGAATTCTCCACGGTCAGCGGGGTCTTCACCTCCACCGGGGACTGCTCACTAGTGGCCTATTGCAAGGCAGGGAGGCAGCAAGGGCAACATCTGAGGATATGAGCTCATGCAAAACAGGGGACTGAGAATGTGCTTGCTTCCTGTTCGAATTTTGATTACATTTTCATATTTAATTTCTTATCGAAGCTGGACACAAACCCTGTGATGCTTTGCTCAAGCCCATGGATGTAGAAATGCATTCTGTCTACACTCAGTCTCCTGTCTTCTTCCAGAATGGGGTAAAAGTTCACAGTTATCTGAAGACACTGGCATATTTTTTGTTTTGTTTTCCCTTAGCTACCAGAATTAAGAGCTATACTGCTTTCCTTCTTTGTTTATACCTTGCTTGCTTCTTGGCTCAGATTCTATTGTGCCATTTAAATGAAAAAGTTACTATCAAAGACACTTAATGCTTATTTATAATTCAAGTAAAGGCCATAAACTCTGGACTTTTATTTGTTTTGTTTTGTTTTGTTTTTTTTTCTCTGTCAGGTTTGGATGTTTAAAATGAGTGGAATATTTGCATAAACAGGGATTATAAAGTAGACTGGATGCACAGATAAATATTGTTCCATAATTAGATTCAAGATTTACAACATAGCCAAATAACTGAGGAAGAATATGATGGAGGAAAATCTGAAGGAAATAAATTATTTGCAGTACACACAAGAAGACAGAATCAAATTAACAAAGGAAATTGAAAATATTTCTTTAGATAGAGACAGGATTTAAGAACAGAGGAGAAGTTTCAAGCGTATGGATTAGAAAAGATATAAGGTCCAGAACTGTACTGGTGTTTGCAGACAGACTGAAGTTGACATAAGACAGAAAAAACAAGGATGAATTTTTGAGTGTAGCTCATTCAAGATGATCTTCTGAGACAAATGTTGGGGAGAAGCTGAGAAAGGAAACAATGAACGTGAAGGAGACTAAATCTGTTCTGTGGGCAGTGAAGACAGAAACTGGAGCTCAGGAAAACATCATCTCTTTGTCAGTTTTGTGGACCTTCCTGAAGACTTAGCAATGGCTGTTACTTACACAGTCTTTGCCTTTGTCAAGAGTTCTCCCAGTATGTAGCTATCCTAAAATGACCAAGTTGAACGATGTGTGATATTATTTAACAGGGCCCATGGCAGTGAAATAAAGTGAACTAAATTATCCTGGATCAGAAATTCTGCTATGTTTTTGCACTTAACATCTTATCTACTCTTTTAGCAATTATAGATCATTTCAATTTTAAAAATAGTATGTTCCTATACCATTATGCTAATGGTTTTTTTTCTTGAAGTACCTGGATAACATTCGTGGCTTAATCTGCATTCCTTGTGTAATCTTGTGACCTAAAGTTCTTATAGAAAAAAAGCAATCTATAGCCATACATTAACTAGACCATTTTAATTTAAAGGAGCAAGATCTACTATATAGGGGAGCATCTGGGCTAAAATAAGCGTAGCTTTTGACTGTAAAGAACCTGAAATATTACAACCCCTAGTAAAAGGCAACTGCACTCTAATTAACATCCTCTATAATTGAAGTCTGGTTATGTATCAGTGGGTAAATGAACCTTAAAAAGGAATCTAGCAAACAAGAAGGGACAAAAAACCCGTTTGCACTGCTTGGAAGAGTAAATCTCTGGTGTAATGGCTTGTATGCTACAGAAGGTCCAAGGTGCCAGGATGAGGAGAACCTGTTGCCTGCTATCTGTGCCCAGGGATAGTTTATTTTCCCCAGATGTCTGGCAGAGCTTGAATCTCTAGCGAGTGCAGAGTTTAAATTAAATTTTTACTCTGTGTGGTCCTTTCTTTACTACTGCTGACATTGGCTAACACGGTACATTAAGAATTCCCATGGCAGCCACAGGAAATTTTGGACGCAGGGATGAAATCCACAGCATTGTGCTGTCAGGTTCAAAACCTAAAAATGTCTCTCAAAAGTATTGCTTTTTAAAAAGGAGTAATTAAATCTAAAAAAACTGGCTAAAAGGGAGCCACTGTTACCTTTTATGTTCCTGCGTACACTACAAATGTCAACTGTAAGTATGTAATACAGTACTACAAACACCTTCCAAGTAGAAAAAAAAGAAAACAAACACAAAGGAATACTGTGCAGCTGTGGAGGACTTTATTTGATCTCACGAATACAAACTTTAGCAGTCATCCGAGGCACAGGGAAAAAAGAAGTTTGGATGAAGTTTAGCAGATGCAAGAAGAGTTTGTCAGGAGACAGGCAATAGGGTGTTTAGAGAAGTTACTCATTTTCCTAAGAGATAAAGTAGGTCAAGACAAAAAAATTTGTCTGCCTCTTTTATGAAGGAATTTCATGCACAGGTACAGTAGTTACTTACAAGAGAAATGAACTGAACTTGTAGCTAGCAGCTATAAGGATACACAAGTGTAAGCAATCCTTCTTTCCTGTAGCAGCCCTAAAAGTCCCTTTGACACTGATTGGACATGGCACCTTGCACAGTAAACAATGCTAGAATTACTTATATTTTCTTGAAAAAACCAAACCCAATCCCCTATGGTATTTTTAAGGTAAGCCTAGTCCCAGTCTGTTCCACAGTTATAACCATTTTGTGGGGCAGCCTTTGCTCATCAATATTTGAAGAGTGTAGCTGAGGAAACAACCTGATCATGATAATGTAGAGAATTTGGAAAGGCTGCGTAAAGAGGGGGAGATATCGATTCCTTTCCTGCCTTGCAGAAGTTTGTAAAAGTAAGAAACATTAGAAAATGTTGCAACCAATGGAAGATAGATCATCTAGGAGATTTTGAGTTTTCTTGGACAGTGCATTAAAGCTTAGCTTGCCATTGCTGTGTGGCACTTCTTTGAAACAAAAGCATATAATTTCTGTTGCTTTACTTAAGTTACCTATTAAACTTACCCATTTCAGTGCTTACTAAAAGCATCATTTGGTTGTGTGTGGGAAAGTCTTTTCACACGTATGTAGGCTTTAGTCTGTGTTAAGAGCTTAAGTGATGCATCAGCTTCATCTGAGCGTAATTTTCTTTGAAGCCAAACCTTAAATCCCTGCTGATAGAATCTGAGTGAGAAGTTTAGTCCTTGAGACTGAGAGTGGTGAGTCAGGCACAAAGGTGAAAAAAAGACATGGCAGAAAATCACAGCATCAAAGATAGAGGGTCTGTCACACAGGATGAGGGTGAGTAGTTGAGAGCAGCAGTCAAGCATTGACAATAATCAGAGAACAGCTGGAAAGGCCAAGAGAGGCCCTGGAAGTCAGGGAGCATTAGAGATAGCGTAAGTGTGTCAAAGTCCTGGATAATGCTTCCCGGAATTCCCAGGAAAAAAAAAGATGGGAATCAAGATTTTCTCCAGTGATTTGTAGCTTTCGTGGAGCTTTAGTTTCAAAAAAAATCTCAGAAATTCAGTTTTCCCTCGGTGCATCTTCTGGTTTTGGAATTTGGGCCTAAGGGTTGTGCCCATCTGTCCTATAGGACCTGTTTCAAAGGTGCTTCTGGGCCTGCAGACAAATTACAAGTTTGCCAAGTGGGTATCGTAACACCGTCACTGTTATGTCAGGGAGTAAGTCCTCAAGCGTGCTCATCCTGGATGCCTGGGCATACCTGGTGAATAACCTATAGTGAGAAGCACTCCAGAGTTCCCACAAAAAACACTCGTAGCAGTAAATTGCAGAGCACTCGAGCAGCAATGATATGGCCTCGTGCTGCATCCCAGCACTGGCAAACAGTTATGTAGGCTGCATGACTTTATGTCCATTATAAAACAGTAGATGCAACTTTTCCATTTTCCAGGCTTCAGACTCAAGAGGAGCAGAGCCAGGGACTTCCCAGGCAGTTTGCTACCCTGTCCATAGAGGAATGAGCTTCCACCGGGACAGCACTAAGAAAGTACGGCTATGACACCCACCCTTTCTGTGATCCTTAATTTCGAAAACCAGTTTACTCCCCTGGCAAAAATTCAATGTTTGTTGGAGATTAGCACTGCTGTGCTACTGAAATCCTCGTAGGAAGCAGAGGATTCGGCGAAAGATGGCACTAGCTACTCATGGCATGGCTTTCTACCTCCCTTACCTTGAAAGGACAGAATGACGAAAGCTTTGGTTTTGATGTTCATCATTCAAAATGAACAAGTTAAGTGAGATGCATTCAGTTTTCCCTCTGGAAAGTGAAACCAGGAGATAATGGTAGAATTAACTCAGCTTTATTTATTGACCAGTAACGAAACTGTTTATAAAGGCTCTTCTAATGCTTTCGTCCACAAATTTCCTGAAAAAAGTATTTACTGTGAATGAATCATATGTTCCTAGAGCTTATCCTGCAACAAACCATTTGTAGCATCAATTCCGAACTTTTTGAATATCGTTAATAAATATTTATTCCAGTCGAAATATTTTGTTCAATCATACTCCTTTAGTCACTTACTGGTTTTATTCTATTCAGTGCAGGCTGTGGCAATTTTATATCAGCCCATATGTCTGTACATTTTTTCCTTCTGTTTCATTCTCCGCTTTATAGGACTGTATGCTCTTTGAACTGAATCTCCTTATGCCTTTCTGCAACAACTGTCATGACTGAAAATTCTGAGTTTGGCCTTTGAAAAACTTAAACAATAACTAAAGAATATTTACGAAAAGCAGAGGGAAACAAAATCAGTCTTGCAACATGCTTTATAATATGTTAATTGGTGGCAACTGAAGATTAGTCTGCCCCACTTATTTTCTGAACCAGTTCCTGCTTGTGTAATAAAATTGTTCTCCCCTTGTCTATTAGAGAAAATAAAATTGCCCTCTCTGGCCCCAGTCTTGCAAACAGCTGTGTCTTCCACTAACAGTTCCACTAAATTCACTGGAACTACGTGAGTGAACGGACTTAGTTGGATACGCAAGTGACTGGGAAAGAGAAACCTTTGCTGTTATACAGTTTCTGGATGATTTTCTGTCTAGATTTTTCTTCTCTCCAAACCATCAGCCATTATTGGATCTAGCAGCTACTTAACAAAATGGTTTGCATTGCTCATTCTCCAGTATGTCTAATTTGATGTTGATAATGCTCATAATTTATCATATTGTAAAATTTAGGTTTTTGCCGATAGCTGCAGCCATTCGAGAAATGCAAATTACTTAAAGCTGAGCTTTATATACAAACAAATAGGAAATACTTTCTTGTCCTCATGGATACAGAGAAAATAAGCAAAATACAAGGATAAGTATCAGAGGACAATTAAAAGGATTTGAAGGTGGTTGTTATAATTTAGTCTGATGTTTGAAGCCAATCTTGTTATATTCAAAAATGTGTCTCGTGGTTTCTTGAAATTTGAAGGCTGATGAAGGACCTCTACAGGCTTGAGGAGTGGGCACGTGTGAGCCTAATGAAGTTCAAAAAGGCCAAGTGCAAGGTCCTGCACATGGGTCGGGACAACCCCTGGTATCAGTACAGGCTGGGAGACATAGGGATTGAGAGCAGCCCTGCGGAGAAGGACTCAGGGGTACTGGTGGATGAAAAGCTGGACATGAGCCAGCAATGTGTGCTCCCAACCCAGAAAGCCAACCAGATGCGGGGCTGCATCAAAAGAAGTGTGGCCAGCAGGTCGAGGGAGCTGATTCCTCATTTCTACTCCACTCTCATGAGCCCCCACCTGGAGTAGTGCTTCCAGCTGGGCAGTCCCTGGTACAAGACAGACATGGGAGAGTGGGTCCGGAGGATGGCCACAGAAATGGTCAGACAGCTGGAACACCTCTCCTGTGAAGAGAGGCTGAGGGTTGGTGTTGTTCAGCCTGGAGAAGAGAAGGCTCCGAGGAGACCTTACTGTGATCTTTCGATGAATAAAGGAGGCTTATAAGAAAGACTGAGAGAGACATTTACCAAGGACTGTAGTGACAGGACAAGGGACAATGGTTTTAAACTGAAGGAGGGTATATTTAGGTTGGACGTAAGGAGGAAATCTTTTACAACAAGGGTGGTGAGACACTGGAACAGGTTTCCCAGAGAAGTTGTGGCTGCCCCATCCCTGGAAGTGTTCAAGATCAGGTTGGATGGGACTTTGAGCAACTTGATCTAGAAAAGATGTCTCTGTCCATGGCAGAGGGGTGGGACTAGATGATCTTTGAAGGTCCTTTCCAACCCAGACGCTTCTGTGATTCTGTCATATCACACTGAAATGATTGTATACCATATATTCTTTTCATTGAGTATTGCTCAGAGCTTCCAGAAAGCTTGCTGTCTAAGAAGAAGCACCACAAATAGTTGTAACAAAATAGTTCAAACACAATTTTTTAAACTAATTTTTGAAACAATTTGCTTTATTATTTACTGTTCTCAAAAGTATTTAAATTTCTGCAACAAATAACCATTCTCCTTCCTCTTCCATCTGCTCTGGTTCTATCCTCTGTACTGACAGTGCATATGACCTGCTTTTGAAGGTCTTTCTGAATCCATCTTGTATCCTCCACACAGAGATCAGCAGCACGTGGCTGTAGAAAGCTGTGGCCAGAAGCACCTAGCAGGATCAGCGACAATGACCTGTTGCACCTGGAGAGGAAGGATGGTGTCATATCTTCAACTGATTCCTGAAAGAGCTATTTGATCTAGGTATGTAGAAACTGCAGTTCTTTTGGATCAAGGTAGGACATACTCATCCGTCCAAACGCAGATATTTCTGTGTATGAACTAGTTACACAAAGCTCTCATTGCGGACAATGGAGATAATCAACAGAAAAACTCAGGGGGAAATTAATTTTATTCAAAAGCAGAGATTAAAGTATTTTATCGAAACTAAATTTTTTGTCTACTAACTGTGGAGTGATTCTAACATGGCTAATTCTGAAATATGGGATTACAGTATGAACATCTACAGTTAGGTGAAAGAAATCCCATTCGTAATGCCTCCGGAGAAGGAGAGGGAAACACCATTAGGGAGTAGAAAATTCATAGGAATTTGAGATCTGGGAATGGTAAATTGCCACCAAACTGTTCTTCCAATATCCAGTTTGCATCTGTGGTTATAAAATCACTGAGTTCAAGAACTACTTCTGCTGACTTGCCAAAGTGTTTTGGTCTTGTTCTGTTAACTATTAGGCTAAGCAGGAATAAAACCTTTCTAATTCTGAAAATGTGTTTCTACATATTATACTGCTGAGAAAGCTGTTCATCAGAAAGCCTCTAAATTAGGAAAATATCATAATACTTTCTGGTTATATAGAGAATACTGAAAATGGTAATTAAAAAAGAAAAAAAAATATCAATGGAATGCCATCTTCCCAAGATTTACTCATGGAATGCTTCATTTGTTTCAGTTATTTGCTGTATAAAGTTGACTGTAAATCACAAAAATTTCAAAAGAAGTTGAACAGTTTGGCATATGGGTATCAATGGGAACTTGGAGCCTATTCTCAGTGCCGCTTTTGAAAGTCTCAACAATACAAGCCAGTACTGTCAATTGCTGCTGGTTGTTTTGAGAATACCATTTGGGTAACACAATCGTAATTTCATAAAATCCGTCACTCTTCTACTTCATTGCCAGATCTCCAGTTCTTCAGTTTTCAAAAAACTTTCTCATGCAGTTCTTTATTGTCAATATAAAACCTACAGATTGGTGGACTGTGTATATGAAATATAATCAGCAAACTGTAAGTATGAAATGAATACAAATATATTGAATTGAATGTCAAAAGAAACGGTTTGGTTTCTATAGTAGTTGTATCATTCCATTTACACAGGAGATTTATTAAAACATAAGACCACTCCTAACCTTCTGTTCTCGTCTTTCTAAAAGAAAATAATGCCAGAGTTTTCAATTATTTTAGTAAAGTGGTGTTGAATCTATGATTAGGCCAAACAATGCAGGTCCAGCTTGCTTCAGAGGATGCAAAGCTTAAATTTCATGTGTCTGAATGGGAGGGGGAGGTGGAAATTGTAATATCCACAGCCTTATATTTCTTGTATTTTCTGCTGCTCTCCTGGCTCTGTTGGCTAGACTGATTTTCCTGACAAAACAGTCAACAATTTTTTAGAATGTGTACAGTTTGCTTCTTTTTGGATGATTATTTTTCAACATCATTTAGAATTTCAACACTTTAAAAGATGATTAAAAACAGTTATTCTTAAACAACTAAAAACTTCACGCTCCTTTGCTCCTTCTCCTTCACTATAATAACAATGATAAAGATCTGTTTCTGTTGAACAATTCCCCTGTTTCTGTGAAATAATATTGCATTACACCCTGAAAGCTTTTTTTCCCCAGATTAAGTGTGCAAAGAATATAACTTCTGCATATTTGTGCTGTGTCTTTTTCCATCTTCAGATAGATTGTTACCAGTGAGCTGACTGTGTGTCAATGAATTGGACAAGATCTTCCGTAAGTGTTCATTTCCACAGCCATTTATAAGGTTCCCACATCAATCATATTCTGCGACATCTAATACCAGACAAGCAGCACCAGGCTCTTAACAGACACATGTTCTCTGTGCGCTGCACTGAATCATGCCAAGAAGCATCTGACAGCTCATTGCCACACACATTGGAGTTTCTGCTACTTTTCAATGACCTGTAGCTAAATAAAGTTTTCAAGAGCTTGGTCCACACAAAAATTTTAAAAATTGGTGTACCCTTTCTCCAAGAAGATGCCCTTCAGTTGGAGCATAATGTAGATCCACATCAGTGCCTAGGTGCAATGCACAGACAGATTCTGCTGATTTTGTACTAAGTAAATAGGGGGGAGGTACTGAGAGAAGATCACAGAAATTCTTTGTAGAGTTGGAAAAAATTATAATTTCTGTTCAAATAAGGACAAGAGACTCAAGTAGCATAACAGCCATTTTGACCAACTGAACTGGGCCTCTCAGTGGTGTCAGATTCTGTACACAGAAATGCTCTTTCACATTATTCCTTTCATTTTGAAATATTCCTAATCACTATATTACTGGTCTGTTGACACCTGCCTCTGAAATACATGGAGATGCATTTTACAGTCCAATAGTCTATATTAAGAAAGGAGGACAATTCTACATTTTTTTATAGTGTCTCTATTCTATTGGAAACCCATTGTGTTTGGACTGTTTGAATTAAAATGGACAAACAATGAGAAAATGTTCACTAAGGAATGATCTGCTGGGATTGAGGGCTAGAGTTAATTCAAAATATCTTTCCGATATTTAGATTCTTTCTTTAATACTTGAGGATAGTATAAGCTTGAAATAATAGTTCTTTCTTAATTTATCTGAAGCTTCATAATGCAGATAAGACATTGAAAGTTAAACCTCACCTTTTCATTTGTTTGTGGTGTGGACATACCCTCTTGGGAAGGGTAAAATAGTCCAAAAGAAGATTAAGTACTCCCTGCCTGTCAGAGGATGCTATAAACTCTTAAAGTAAGAGGTATTATTTTGAGAGGACATATTGAAAACAAACAAGTAGAAAAGTCCTTGCAGACACTACCGACTTTTTTTTTTTTTTTTTTTTTTTTTTTTTAAGGAAGCTGCATTGATTTGTACTCCTTCTGGATTTGTTCTGTTTGAAGAATAAATTGGATCTTGAAACAAAAGCCCTGAAACAGATTCTAGAATAACACTGTTTCTGCCCTGGGGTGCTAAAATAGCCCAACATCATGCATATAGCCTTCTACACTATTTGGGTTATTAATAAAAAAAAATATATATTATTTCCTTCTCATTTACAAACTTTTTCTTAGTTTGTGAAATGGGCCACAATGAAGAGGCCTGTTCTCAAAGAGAACCATGCTTTTGAATGTGGGCCATTTGACCAAGACGCCTGTGAAGTGCTATTACAATGTCTAGGCAAGTTCTTTTTGTGACACCCAGTCCTGTGATAAGTTCCAACTTTTCCTTCCAAAGCTTATTTGAGCTTGCTGTCAGTTAATTGACACAGGCATTTTGATAATATTCCCTGTTAGACTTTTGATTCTCTTGGTATAAACACACGTTCTTATAATCACTTTCTATTTGGAAATGAAAAATTCAAAAATCTTTAATGTTATTAGTTATTTTCGTTATATATAGTTTTTTGGTTTTTTTTTTAACATGAAAAATTTCCCTGGTTTTAGGGTATGGAGGGGAGGATTGCATGCATTTATTTTCCAAGTCTTAATTCAACATTTAGTGAACAAAGCTCAGGTTCCAGGGAGTTCAAATCCCTATATGACTAACATCAGGTGGTATCATAGCGAGTGAAGTACTCTGTTTATATTCTTTTCTTCTCTTCGGCTTTCCTTAGTGACACTTAGCATCTTACCATTATTGCGTTGTGCTTACATCTGACCCTAGTTTTCATAAAACTGACAGATCGAGTTTGTTGTTTTGTACAACTCATGATGAGCTACTTGACAAAGAGTATCAGCTTCCATTGTTTTCTTGTATGATGGTTTGTGTGTGTCCTGAAACAAGCTCAACGACCTCGCGTGTTGGACCTTTAAGCTCCTTTTACATTTTCCTAGGGATTTATAAAAATCATGATTTTTTTTGAAGGTTAGAGGGACAATTAGAATATTTACTTTGATGTCCTCTGTAACAGAGGCCACAGCCCATTTCGTGTAATATTGTTCTCTATCACAGCATCTGTAACTAGTATTCGCTTAGAATAGTTATCATCATTTAGTTTTATTATGGAGCTTTAAAAGAGTAACCATCTTTTAACAGAAGTAAAAAAGGCTGTCAAACAGAAAAAAAAGTAAAGGTTCCAAATAAATTTCATTTATTTTGCTTGAAAAGAGTTATTCTGCAATATTTTTAAACTGTGAAGTTGCATTCTGGGTACAAATTTGTATTAGAACATGTATAGTTTGGTCTTCCTTGCCTAACTGTTGACATTTTATCAGGATGGAATTTACTGAAACTGCTTGCTTATCACATTAATTTCTAATGCCATCACAGTATTTCTTTTGAAAAGCTTTAACACTTTGGAAAACCAGACATTTGCTCTGTCTGAGTAAAGATATTTCTGAGCTCATACAAAAATAAACTGTAAACTGACAGTGGCTTCACCTGTGATATTTTTTCTAGGGTTTAGGTAACATAACATGTATTTAGTTACTGATAGGATTATTCCTGCCAATGTACAAGTAACATTGCTGAGTCCAATGAACTCTTAATGAACATTTGTTATCATCTACATACCCAAGGATGCTGCTTTTCTCATACATGCATCCCATCACATACATTTCCTAAGAAATACCCCTGAATTTTAAAAGGATGACTTCTGTATACTAATTCTGAAAAACTTCACTTGTGAATTTCTCTTTGCTGTTCTCCAGTGACTGTGACATGTCAGGGACATATTTTATTTATGAATAAATCAGTGAAAATAACCCTCTAGCCTCTCTATTTGAAGAACAACTTTCAGCTTGCTGAGTGCAAGTGTTTTACAGAGCCAGTCGGTATCTGGCCAATAGCCTAACACTCTTAAATTTTTTGTTATAACGATCTTATTTTCTTTTTTCTTGGACCTAAACCACTGTCAGTGATCTGTGTGATCCTTAAGGAATTTATCTGCTTCACGGCAGTGTGGAGGAGTATTTCATGCTTCTGAAATTCAGCTCAGCCCTCCTGACTTGGCTACAAAGTTGTGGTGGGTTGACCCTAGCTGGCAGCTAAGCCCCCACACAGCTGCTCACACACCTCTCCCTCAGCAGGATGGGGAAGGGAATCAGAAGAGCAAAAGTGAGAAAAATCTTGCGGGTTGAGATAAAGACGGTTTATTAGGGAAAGCAAAATCTGCATGTGCGAGCAAAGCAAAATAAAGCATTCATTCACTAGTTGCCATCAGCGGGCAGATGTTTAGCCGTTTCCAGGAAAGCAAGGCTTCATCACGCGTAACGGTTACTTGGGAAGACAAAGGCCATAACTCCAAACATCACCCCCTTCCTCCTTCTTTCTCCTGCTTTTATTGCTAAGCATGACGTCATATGGTATGGAATATCCCTTTGGTCAGTTTGGGTCAGCTATGTCTCCTGCGGGACTGGTTCATCGGCAGCTGAGCATGGAAGCATCTCAGAGGGGTTCACATTCCCTGACAAAGCCTTGCCCAGACATAGACAGACAGAGTGTTTGTTCAAACAAGCTAATTTATTGACATCTTTGCGGTTGCTCTTGCGGTGGTAACAGAAGTCTCTGCTGCAAGCTTCCTTGAAGCCACATCTTCCTCTGGAGCTTGGTTTTGCTGAACGCCTGGAAGCAGCTGGACTGTGGTCCGTACCGCATGCAGATCCATTTCTATCGAAGACCTAAACTATGCAGGTAACAACTCCTAGCTACCTTATCTACGTCTACCAAGACTATCCTACAGTCCTACACATCCGTGGGCACTGTTGCAGGTATTCCTCAGCCAGAATTTGCAGGAACAGGAGGGGGGAAGCACTGTCCCTTGGCAATGGAGTGACTGAGGAACCAACACCCAGGCTGCCCTCAACGAGAGCTGCAACCCGCAGGCGAGTTCCCCACATGGAGGCAGGGGCGGCTGTCAAGGTCGGGTGGGAAGCGGGAGCCCTGATTTCTCTTCAGCTCATCCTCAAAGTGTAGGAGGAATCACAGCTGCTCCATCTTTATACGCATGGCGGGTCCACGCAGATGCAGGAGTGACCCGCCGGCACCTGGCCCACGCTACCCAGCTCCATTGGAAGAAGTGCCGGAGGGTTGGTCTGAGGGGCACGAGCAGCGGGTGGTCGATGATGGAGTCCTTGTGGGCGCTCAGGTCTTCGTAGGCACTGCCCGCCACTCCCCCGGCTGGATGCAGCCCGCTCAGAAAGTTGTTTTTGGGAAGCGCGTAGCACGTGCGGTGGAGGCCCCCGCCTCGCCCAGAGGCTGGTCTGGATCTGGGGTGATCTGGATCTGGTCTGGATCTGGGTCTGGTTGGACCTGGCAGTTCTCCTCCTCCATCTCCTCCTCCACGCCACTGTCACTTCCCTGCTGGCTGTCGCCATCAGAGCCAGCGCTCCTCTGCCTGGGCAGCCAGTAGAGCCCAAAAAGCAGGAGCAGGATTTTGGCAGAGACCCACAACCACCAGCGCCGGCGGGCGATGAGGAGCACGCCTTGCTGGGCGAACCCGAGCGGCTCCCGGCTCCTCTGCTCCGTCTCCTCCGGCAGCCAAGTCATCCGCTGCCTCTGCTCCTCCTCGTGCTGCCGCAGGAGGTCTGGCGCGGTCTCTCTCGCCCACTGCGCGATGCTCAGCGCCGTTGGGGCGTAGGTGATGCCCACAGCCATGGTTGGGAGGAGGAGGGATGGGGAGAAGGGACTCGGCGGGGATGGGTGGGAGGGAGATGGTGGCCGGGGGGCCGGCCGGCCGAGGGGCTGAGGGACCTCGGAGGCAGTGAGGGGGAGGTTGCGGGGATGGGGGTAGATGCTTCTGCCCCGGCTCTCGTCCAGCCCAGCCTTCCCCCTGCCCACCCCACTCGCTGCTGGCCCGAGATGGACTGCAGTGCCACCAGCCACCGCCATCGAGCAGCCTTGGGGGAGAAGTGGCTTACGCTTTCAGACTTATATAGCATATATGTGCGCGTAGCACATGCACTCGCACCTCTGCTCTTCCCGCCAGCATTGGGTAGTTCTACACCTGCATTGCACCCTGAGACTTTTGCCTGCCCAGCCTGACATGGAACCAGATAGTCATTTATTAGAAGAGCTATGGAGGTATATCTCTTAGTGGTCATACCGCTACCGTCTCTAACAAGAAGTAAAAATAACTACAAAGCAAAGACAAAGCAGATCATTTCCCCCGGGGAACAACCTGGCTGAGCCCCATCCTCGGGCTCCTGGACCCAGCTGCCTTCACAGCTGGAGCAGCTGTGGCAGCAGAGGGGAGCCTTTGGCAGGGACAGAGCGGAGCAAATTCTGCTTTTCTCCTTGTGAGCCCTGCAAGCCGGCTCCTTGCCTCTCCTCCCCTCACACCCCTCCTGCTGGGGCAGGACTTTGCCCTGCAAGCCCCAAGAATCAAGGGGAATGACAAGCGTGTCCCCAGGGCGAGCAGAAACTAGCCTGAGGCTCCTGCCTGAGGGTGCACTGCAAGGTCTTAATACTGTGCAAGTACTGCTCAGCAATGGCCAAAACACCGGTGTGTTAATGCCGTTTTCGTCACAGAACCAAACCGCAGCACCACAAGGGCTTCTATGAAAAAAAAATAACTCCATCCCAACCAGATCCAGGACAAAATCAAATTTCCTTTTGGGTTTTTCTGGGGCTTGATTATTAAAAACTTTGATCCATATCACTCCATCTCCAGTAGGAAAAGTAGAAATACGGCCAACAGCTGAGACAGTTTTCAGGCAGTTATGGCTTTTAACTTCATCAGCCCAAGGTGATTCTGGATGTCAGGTCTCACGCTTCCCAGGCAAGTGCTGTCAGTACCAGGCAAACAGCGGCCTCCCCACTCCCTTGCAGAGCACCTCAGAGGCAGGGCAGCCCCTTCATGGTTTTGGACTTTGTTCTTTTTCTCTCTCATTACATTTGGATTGCAGATCTGAGATGCGCATTGTTCTGGCAAGCTGAAACATTTAGAAAACTGACTTGGTTTCATGTGGGTTTTAGACTGTGGATTCACAAACAGGCTTGAGTGTTGCAACACTGACCAGTACAAGGTTTTAGCACATTTTCTCGGTGATTAAAGTATTTGTCCAAGACCTGATTTCTGTGTTTTCCCCAGCCTCTGCCTTTCCAGGCTCAGAAGCCTAGCCTTTTCAAGGCAGGAACTGTGCTGTGGTTGGTGGGAGGCTTATGTCCCTTCCCTTGAACCGATACAAAATTGCACGGCAGGAGAAATATGTTGCGCATTGCAGGACGTTGCACGTCGGGCAAGGCAGAGAAAAGAAAGAGCCATTAGGCAGTGAAAATTAGCCTGTGTTGAAGTGAACAAACTATTATCAGGGGATATTTCAAACTACAGCAACTAGATTATGTAAAAATTATATTCATGAACTTTTCTTTTAGCATTTCCAACTTTACTTCCCCTTGTGTAAAAAAAAAATAAAATAAAAAAAATAAGAGAGAGAAAGAAAAGGAAAAAGCAATGTAACCCCCAAACTTGTCGATACCACTGTAAAACTGAGCCATGAGCCAGGAAGCTCTTGAATTATTAAGTGTGATTTGCATAAAAATCAGATGAATTTTGCTAGAAAGAGCAACCTCATATGCTGGAACTGGTAGAGGATATTTTTTCTGTAACTGCATATTTTTCTTTGAATAATTAGTCCTGAAATACGTTTTCCAGTTAGAGTTCCCAGAGTCCCACTCATTTCAGTGGATTTTTCAGATTCAAGGGTATTGTCAGATTGATCAGTTACTCTACAGGTCTAAAAGCACTTTCTCATACTGGCATTTTTTATGTATTTTATTATTAAGCAGAAAGGCAGAAAAAGGCTGTGAGAGAGAAGCCATCCTGTTCTGGAGCTTCATTAGCACCAACAAATCCTGTTGCGTGTAAATGATCTGAAAAACTCAGAGCAATTAGCTTTTCCTTTTAACTTGAGTGTTTTAGTGCAGATTGGTAGCTAATCAAGCTGGGAAATTGAAATAGAGTGTGTAAAAAAATTGTTTATGAGTAATATTGTAAACAAGCATTGCAGATAGTTCTGTACCTGCTTTAGTGCTATAATAAAATAAGCGGTGAAATCAGCATTGCATCCATTTAGGTGTAATTGTACAAATTGCTAGCTAATCAGAGTGAGAAAATTGAGCCAGGGCTTGGGAGAACAATGCTGTGTGCTATTAACTTGGTGTTTAACTATGTATTTAAAGCATTTGGAGATGAAGACTTTTTTTAAAATAAACATAGATTTATTTCGTTATAAAAAGCGTGCCTGATTCTGAGTTGGTTTCATTAGTGTAATCCAGAAGAAATCCCACTGACATTTGTGAAGTTAATTCAAACACAAACTGATGTAAGCAGTATGAGAATCAGCGCCATATACTTTATTGTTTTCTGCTGTGTTAAGCCATAGGCGTTTCATTAAAAATGCAAAACTGGTCAAATGCATAAAATTCCCACAAATAAACAGCTCAGTTTATCAAGCCAGCTGCAGTCAGCAGTTCAATGGATTTTGACGTACTCAACACAGCAGGAACTTAACTGGAGCCCTGTAAGCCTGGCTTAAAGGCTTGTGAACTTTTCAAGAAGTTCAAAAAAGCTTGAAAATTTATGAGATAAAGAAGGATTGACTTGATGCTTCTTTCCTGTAAATTGTTTTACTTAAAACTTTTGCATACTCTAGTGCTATCCATTAATGTGTGAACTGTCCAGCCTTGTGAATGAAACCTGATGGTTTTGATTTTTAAGAGGCGTGACACAAAGTAAAGCTCACCCATATCAATCTGCCAAAAACATTTAAATACTGTTGGCTTTTACTCGTCCCACAGAAGTACTTTTTAAAGGCTCTGCTCCTCTACTAAAAACACGTCTGCATGTTATATCCATTAAATTCACAGAAATAACGTAACAAACACATAAGAAGAAAAATAATCATCCTGTAATTATGTATTCATAGTGCTGGAAGGAACTTCAGTAGGTCACCTAATCCTTGTAATACCTCATAGAGCAGCAACTTCCCCCCAGTTATTTCTAACAGATGTTAGTTCGGCTTACAATTAAAAAAAAAAAAAAAAGTGATGAGATGCCACAGTCTCACAAGAAACTTCACTAATATTACTGTGAAGCAGTTTTTTCCTAAATGTAAATTTATACTTTTTTGAGACTGAAACCCATTATTATTTATTCTATCTGCTGTGGTCATAAATAAAGTATTCCTTTCTTTCCAACGGCAGCCTTTTATGTTTTTGAAGGTTATCTCAATCCACCGCAGTATTCCTCAGGCTAAACAATTCCAATTCCAATTCCAATTTTTTCAATGTTTTCTCATAGGTCATGTTTTCTAGACCTCTGATCATTCTCATTGCTCTCCCATATACTCTCTGGACCCAGTGTTTCAGCCTTGAGGCCTACCAATAACAAGTAGAGGGGAAAAAATTCTACATATATCTTACAGGCAATGTCACTCTTTATATATCTCATGATAATCTCTGGTTTTTTTTTTTTTTTTTTTTTTTTTTTTGTTGTTTGTTTTGGTTGGGTTTTTTTTGGCAACATTTTGACTCATGTTCTGATCATGATCTACTACAACCCCTACACCCTTTTATACGGAACTATTACCTAACCAGATGCCTTTGAAACAAGTTTATGCAGATGACTAATCACTTGGCACTTGCTTGTGTTGAATTTCATCCAATTGTGTCTTCAAATTCTCAAAATGATTTTGAATTTTCTTTCAATCCAGCAGCATATCGGCTACCCCTGTTGGCTTAAGCATTAACTGTTGGAACAGTTAATAAGAACACCCGGTACTTAGTCAACCAGGTCACTGGTGAAAATATTGAATGATGCCTCACTCAGGGCAAGAGGAATTAAACTTAACAGAGAAACAGAAAACTATTTTTAAGCACATAGATTTTCTTAGTAATAAGGTAGAGGTACACACACACACGCACACACATGTAATTAAATATGTATAAATATATATGTGTATTTAATTCTCCTTAGGTTTTATATTATGAAAATTTTAATGCTCAATACATGGATAATTAAGAAAGAACACAAATGAAAGTTGAGTTATGCCTGGTTTTTTTCTGTCTATTGGGGTATTTAATTAAGATTTAATAATTCTGACCCTAGATTACTGACTTATCTCTACATTATGATACATCTTTACCATGTCCCCTTCCATTTTGCTACTGCCTTAGCCTAAATTAATTCAGCGCCCATTTCAATCTAAAGAAACTTGCAGGGAGAAACACAGTAACAAGAATTGTGTAATATTATAGAAACATAGAATTGTTTGGGTAGGAAAGAACCTTAAAGATCATCTAGTTCCAACCCTCCTGCCATGGGCAGGGCCACCTTCCACCAGACCAGGTTGCCCAAAGCCCCATCCCACCTGGCCTTGGACACTGCCAGGGATGGGACAGCCACAACCTCTCTGGGCAACCTGTTCCAGTGCCCCACCACCCTCACGGTGAAGAATTTCTTCCTAATATCTAATCTAAATTTACATTCTTTCAGTTTAAAGCTGTTACCCCTTGTCCTATCACTTCCCACCTTTTTACAAAGTCCCTCTCCAGCTTTGTCATAGTCCCCCTTTAGGTACTGGCAGGCTGCTGTAAGGTCCCCCTGGAGCCTTCTCTTCTCCAGGCTGAACAACCCCAACTGTCTCAGCCTGTCTTCATAGGAGAGGTGCTCCAGCCCCCTGATCATCTTCGTGTCCCTCCTCTGGACCCGCTCCAACAGGTCCATGTCCTTCTCGTGTTGGGGGCCCCAGATCTGGACGCAGTACTGCAGGTGTGTCTCACCAGAGTGGAGCAGAGGGGCAGAATCCCCTCCCTCCACCTGCTGGCCACGCTGCTTTGGATGCAGCCCAGGATACGGTTGGCTTTCTGGGCTGCAAGCACATGTTGCCAGGTCATGTTGAGCTTCTCATCGACCACCACCCCCAAGTCCTTCTCCGCAGGGCTGCTCTCAATCCACTCATCGCCCAGCCTGTATTTGTGCTTGGGATTGCCCCGACCCACGTGCAGGACCTTGCACTTGGCCTTGTTGAACTTCATGAGGTTCGCACAGGTCCATTGTGACATTTATGGTGTTGTAATGGCCAAATAAGAAAGAGATAGTGATTAGCAATGGAAAAATATATCAGTAATTGTACAGCCTTGGGATAAGTCAGAGGCAATAAAGGAGAAAAGGAAGAGGAAGTAGCTTTCAGTAACCAGACTCCATCACCAATTCTTTAATTATGTTGTGGGCACCAACAGAAAGCCAGACTGTAGAGACCTATACCTGATCAGCTTTGCTTTATAGGAGCCCATCTGTATAATGCCAGTCTATCATTTTTTTCACAAGAAGTTACTCTTTAAATCAGAACCGAGCCCCCATAATATTTTCCTTAAACATTCAGTAGCACTGCTAACACCACAGTATACTGGAGCATCTAGGTTTTTTATTGCATTGTTTATTTTGTCTTGCCGTACGTAGAGAATGATATTTTTATTAAGAAATCAAAGGTTATATTGCACAACCCAAGAAGAAATTGGTTTGCACAAATACGATAATGACATTTCTCTCTCATAACTGAATGGCAAGCTAGCAGAAACAGAATTCGGTCAGTGGATTCCTGTGAATGACTTGAAACAAAAGAGAAATAAGAAATTGGGTTGCATGCTTAAAGATTGGAGTACATTATTCACTGCTGAAATACTTAGCATAATAAGTCTGTGATATTTTAAGCAGATGATTGTAATTTGCAGGTCTCCCATAGGACTTGTTTTTTAGGACATTATTTTCCTGCCTTTAGTAGAGAAATTGTCTTTGTACGGTGACTGAAATGAAGCTCAAACCAAATTAAACCAGGATCTTTTAAGGGAATATGGGAACTACTGGGAAAGAGTAAGATACAGGGGTAAGGACATAAATACAAATCTTTTAAGGCAAAAAAATTAGAAGCAAAATTTCCGTGGAATCAGATACTACAAGCAGAAGGTTTTTGAGGTGAAGATTACTCCCTTCAAACTATGACAATTCAAAGTGATGAAAATCCAAATATTCATATCATGAATAAAAACTACAAAAAAATGGGGCTATAAAACAGGAATCTGTTCTACAAGTAAAATGATTTAATATAAAATCATCACAATGACAGCATACAAAAATACATGAGGAAACAATCCCTGCAGGAGGACGTACACTTCTTTGTAATACAGAGGCAAAAAGGAAACTGATTGAAACAGAAGATTTCATCGCCCACCACATACCTGTACTATAGATTTTTGGAAATTATTTTGAGCATCAGAATGCAAAACTTATTCCACTGTTCTTCCCTCAGCAGTTTCAGAGCTGGTACTGCAGTATGAAAATAGAATATAATGAGTAACAAATATGGCAAAAAGTGAGCTTGAAAGGCCCTCCTATCCATTTGCTTCCTGATTCTATATTATTTTATACTCAGAAGAATACCCTATGAGTGACATAAATCACCAATAGATTGAGGTAGTCTTAAGCAGGCTGGAGCACCAGAGAATGCTCTAAGTAATCAGATGGAAAACTTTCACAACCAAGTCATATTGGGAACCTACAGACACACCCCCATTGTGAGTCTCCTTCTTTCTCAAAAATCCCATAAAGATCATCTAATCTGTCTTCAAGCAGAAACATATCTAGAAAAGTAAATAAAACAAAATTACTGAACCTTGGTTTTACACATGATTGACTTACACAAGCAGAAGCTATTTCTGACTTTTATATATAAGAATAGGTGTAAGCATGCTCAAACTTTTCATTATTTGAACTTATCTTTGGCCCACAAGTGTCAACTCCATTTGGTATCATTAAAAAGTTTAAAAAAAAAAGATTAAGGAAAAATTTGGAGGCTAAGGTCGGATTAGTAGAACAAACGCTTAATTATCATCACAGAATGAGAGATCATCTGGCTGAAATGAGAGAAATGGTTCTGAATTTTTTTTTAATAAGGTCTATGAAGTCAGAAGAAAGAAGACAACTGCAAATGAAAAATAAGCTAACATGGAAGAACTCTTCAGTGCCCATCAGTAGTAAATGGCGTTTGTTTTACTAGTATGTTAGAGATTACGTTCCTTAACAACGACTGGGCTAGGTGTAGCCTTCTGGAAGGAGGGAGATGCTGTTCCTTTGCTTCTTCTGCTTGTCTGTACCCAGAGAATGAAAGCTCCAGGAGATTGTAAAGTGTAGTGGAAGTCATGAAGGAGATCTAGCCCAGGGTTAGGAGCCTGTACCTGAAGCAGGTACAATACCATTTTGAGAAGAAGGGAATAGAAAGCCAGAGCTCAAAAAAATCATAGGAAAGATTCCTGAAGGATCAGAAATTATTTTGAAGCATTTGCTGACTTGACATGCTGCCACATCATCTCAAGAAAGCAAACTTAAACAGCAACGACATTAGGAAAACCTAATGGAGCACTAAAGTATGAGAGAGTTATATTTCAAAACCACTAAAAAGCATAGCTTACATATAAATGTACTATGATGATGAAGAGACTCTCAAATAGAATTTCCAACTTTTATAGACAAATAGTTGAATAGATTGGAGGTTCCTGAACTCTGAGTTTAGAGATAGATTATTTCTAGGTTCCTTTCTCTGAAGTGTCAAATTAATGCAGCATTTAAACCTTGGAGAGTTAGGAAAGGGCACTATTTATTTACTGTCCTCTCAGTTGGATTACAAGGCACTTCAATAGTGTTTCATTGATTAATGGATATTCTTTGAAGAGATATGAAGGGTGTACAGCTGCATATTTTAGTGATTTGCCTGTATCTAGCACCACTTGAAAGAAGCATCTAGAACATCTGGAGGAAGTGCTCCAAGAGATCAGAGACTGTATTAAATTTAGGCTGATGTACAGAGGAACAAAAATAAATTAAATCTGTATTTTATGCTAAAAGAAAGGGTGTTAATGTTTACAACTCCAAGCTATGCTAGACAGTCCACTGCAAAAAGCCATTAGTAAATAGGAATGTGTGGAAAATTTTTTCTTAATTTTTCTATGTTTAATGTGTTTATCAGTCAAACTGAAGGTGATCTGGAGAAATGAATAAGCTAGACCTGCCAGGCAATGAAGATAACCATCTGTGAACACAGGGCTTCAGAGCCCAGACTTGTTGGCTGTGTGCATAGCGCAACTCAAATATTTCAGGAATCAGCATGGGAACAGTTTTTCTAAAAGGAAAGAAGCAACAGATGTAAATGCAAAATTATTTCTACAGGGGCAAGCTACAGCAGAAAAAGCACTTATGGATGTAAAGGGCTAATGGAGAGTTCTAGGTCAGGTTTGTATGTAGACCATTTAGTTTTGTTTGAAGACTGCATAGTAGAAGAGATTAATTTTCTGGGACAAGTGGGCACCATGACATTCAGCATTTAAGATAATCCAGAAAACAAAGTAAGGATAGAGTCCCATGGTTAGCCCTAAAGGAGAAGAACAAATTAACTAGCACTGAATTGTTGCATAGGTTGGAGAGAAGAACAGATGTCCTAAACAGCTGCTTTTGATTAGAAAGTGGAAGTGAACCCAATGTATTCCTGGAGAGCAAGATGCCGCACTGGAGACAGGTAGGATTTCTAATGGAGACACACAAAAAACTTGCATCAGAGAAAACAAGAGGGAAATGGAGATTTGACAGATGCAGAAGTGTGGCCTGCTTCTTAAGAGGCTTGAATTTTGCTGGATATGCAGAAGATTTTGTGAGTCTAAAAGAGGGGGGAGACCCAGATGGTAGTAAACTAGAACTGCCTCTTTTACAACCAGTAATGGCTAGATCATCCCCGTCCACTTCACATGTCAGGCGGCTTGTGACCTAAGTCTGAGCCTCTAGAGACTTTTTTTTCTGCCTAAACTCTTAACTACTTGCTAGCAATCAACCTTAGTCTCCCTTAACAATGACAAAGTGCAAGACCAATGGAATATGACCAACAAAGCCAATGAAAAAAAGTCACCTTCTCATTTAGTGCCCATTAGCACTTGGGCTGGCCCCAGCTATTGTAAAGGATAATTGAATTGTTTAATTTGCAGCTGGATTGTTTTAGCAGGTTTTTTTTCCCCTACTCTCATTACTGAGTGATACTTAACTCCCATAAGAGTAATTTAAACTGAAAGTCTGTCTTTGCTTTGCATAAAACTGAGCTCAGTTGCTTTATAATGAGTAAATAAACAATGTAGTACTTTAATCATTGTTGTTTTACACCTTAAAACTGCTATGTAAACTACACAAACACCTCTATGCTCTGTTATATACGTCACTTTCATTTTCTACAGTAAGTGTTTAATTAGATTGGCATTTGAGAAGCTAACCAAAATTCATTTACTTTCATCTGGCATGAACTAAACATTGACACTAGATCTCTGTGAGTACGAAAAAGACTGCCTGATTAAGATGAGCTATAACAAAACCAGAAGAAAAGGGTTCTGATACAATCCTGATTACAAAGGAAACATGTTTAATGCCAGTGAAATACATGAGTGGAAGGATTACCTTTGCTGAGCGTTATCATTCTTCCTCTAAAACTTCTAACATCTCTCCTGGACTGCCACTCTAAATTAAGATAGTTTTTATATACATGAGATTAAGCAAAAACAGACTAATTGTTTTCCAAGGTGTGTTATTGAATGGAGAGTGCAAACAAAATAGTAAATAAGATATCCCTATTAGCACTCATTAGGAGGCAATAATGATGGACTATACGTTGATCAGCAAAGTAAAACACGCAATACACCATTTTTTGATTAATGGGAAGACTGCTTGCAGCATGTTCCTTCTGCAGCTGTTCTTGCCTTTACTGGGATCATGTATCCTGTTTAATGAGATAACTCATAAAATGAGTACCCCCTACTTCTATATTTAGTATTGTCATGTCAACCCAGCAGTTTGGCCAGGCAAAATGATGAAATAAGGTGGCTGAATTCGCAGTATAGAGGATGGAGACAATTAGATACCTCTAAGAGATTAATTGTCCCTCATGATATCTAAGCTCCCCAGGGGAGCCAAGACAACTTAGAGCAGGGTGTGGTTGAACTTCAGAGAAACTGAACTCCAGAGCCTGAACCCTAGACTTAAAAACTGTCAGGAAATAACTTCTGCCTATTGGGAAACCAGCATGGGGGAGGTCTTCTCCTGAGGACAAACCCTTAACTAGATGAACGTCTATGTCCTTTGTGGAAAACCAAGAAAAATTGAATATTGTGTCCAGTAACTCAGCGATGAGGTAATACACAGGATGTAGGTGAGTAGGCAATAGAAGAGACTGTGTGTAAAAATGCTCTCAAACTTGGGTATATGAAAGCCAGGTTGCTGTTTTCTGGGAAAGTAGAAATCAGATGAGAGAGAAAGAGAGCCTGCAAGTAAGCAAGAAGAAAAAGTTCAATGGCCTGGGCTCCTCTACGTACTTTGTGCCTGGGTGATCTGATGGCGGAATTTAAATTAACCTGCATAGGGAATTTCTGTTGCCTTCAGGGTTACATAGCTGCAGTACTGTGGGGTTTCTAGTACTTTGTAATTAGGTAAATTTAAATGACTATTTTTAGAACCCTAAATAGATGTTTTGGATTTTGTCCTAAGCAGCTGCACACTGTTAAGCCATTCCACAGAGTTTTAAATATAGGAGGCTGAGAAAATGCTTGGATACAACCAGTGAATACTTGAAATTTAAGTGACAGAACTGTCATGCAGTACTTGTAGCTCAAAAAACAAGAATAGCAGCTCATTACTCTCCTCTTCAATAGCTATTGACAATCTCAGTCACAAAAGGGTATGTATGGTATGGACTTTGGGTATGGCATTGAAACACGGCAGAGGAGTCAGGAACGTACCTTGAAGCCAACTTAACAGGTACAAGGACAACAGCGGTAGCTTCCCTGCCTAACAGGGAGTAACAGGAGAGGCAGAAGGCAGTTGTAGCTGCTTAATAAAGGTGTAACAGGACCTAGAAGAGGGTGTGGGGTTTTGGACTGAGACCTGATTTTTTTGCAGGATTTTCTAGAGACGTATGAAATTAGATTGGCTTTACTTCCGAAGCTGACCTAGTCAACACTGAGAATATGCCATCAATATGTGCAAGGGATCCCCTGCTGGTAAACACAGCCTGAGAAGCTGCTCCTTTTCCTAAGGGAGCTTATCTAGCTATAAATTTAACAAAACTGCCTGGCCTTATGTAGTATTTAGTCCCCGATGTTACAGTTACACTAGTTAACAAAACAGCTGTAGCTAAAGCAGAGGCATATTGCACCTATAAATGTAGAAGCACACGAAGAAGACTTTAATAGTAGCTTGTTTTGAACCCAAACAGGAACACAGTAATATAGCATAACTGCACAAACATTTTTTTACCCAATAGCCCACTAAAAATAGTACTGTCGTTGCTAGCAATGGGCCTTAGGCTTATTGTTTGCTTTATGCAAACTGTGAAGTTCCAGTCTTGGCCTGTTAGGCTTGTTATCAACTTGTTATGAGAAATTGTGAGGTGAACTCAGCTTGGTGCCAGGTGTCTCTTGTTACGATGCGCAGTTTAAGTGTGGGTTAATAGGCAAGACCTTGAAAATATGAAAGCTGGTTGAGAACAGCATCCCCAGAGCTATTAACAACACACTGATGGGCAGTTACTGCACATTGAAAAAATGCAACCTAGAGAACTGGGAAAAGACTTCTTTTGCTTTAGGAAAAGCAGCAGCAGATGAGCAAGGAAAGAAACAGATGAGCAGCAGGATAAGACACCTGCCACAGCCTGGAAAAGTAACGTGTCCCCCCCCCCCCAGGATCAGGCAGCTTGTAGCCTGGGGTAGAGGACAAGGGCTGGGAATTGACTGGTCTTATAAAAGATCCCAAATTTGGTGGGTGGGGAGAAGACATGCGCTTCAGATCCATCTTACCTTAGCTATGGAGACTAAGATCATCCAGGACTGTAGCCATCAGTGATAATTAGGTGGCATCAGGTCCTTGATATTGCATTTTGGCAGCTAGTGTCAGCTGTGATTGCTAAGGACTGACTACTTTGAATACATAGTGATAATGATAATGACTGATAATAAGAACTAGCCATTAGCAGGAAGGGTGTTATTAATGACTGCTAGTCCAGGAAAGTTTAAAACTGGCCTAATTTATCAGTCTTCTAAAAACTTCCATCTCTTCTTCTTTAATTGACACTTCTGTGTAAGTTCAGCTGTTAAATGGTCCCTGGTACCGTTTTGTTGTATGAATTCCCACTTTTCCAGAAGATGCCCATGCACAGTCTAGTGATACCGTGCATGAAGGACTGCTCTCAATAGCCAGCTTGGATCTACCTTCTCTGTGGGGGGAGACCACAGAGATCACTGTGGGGTAAGGCAAAGCATTTGGACTTAGGATCACAAGCTACTTCCAGGCTGGAAAAAATCAGAACAGAAAAGAACTTCTCAGTTCAGATATAATCTAAGAGTTCCTCATTTTAACAAAGGGAATTCAGCTGCTTTTTCCATGCTTTATGTAGTTATTTATGTACCTGACTAGCACTGGGACTAAAATTGCTCAACATTCTTTGTCGGTATGCAGCAGTACTCTTAGGTCAAAAACTAACCTGAAGTAAAAGACCTGAAATAACAGACCTGCCGAAATTTGACCATGAGAAATGTGTGCATGTACCAAGTTTGCTGGGATTAAAGTATGAGCCAAGACTGCTTTCATGTCCATTGTCTTCTGCAAAGTCTCCTACACGTCTATTTTTATGCAGAGAATCCACGTATAGCCTCTGTGGAGGTATATGCATGGATTGGGGAACTTTAGGAATCTGCTACAACTGAAAGATAAATGCCTCTAGGAGATGGAATGGAGAATTAATTCTGAACATCCTTATTTCTAGTTCTGTTAGAAAAGTAGTTACAGTCCATTTTATAAACCAGTTTAAAATGCTGCTGGTATTTCAAGTCTGTTTTATGAGGTATTGCAAATATGGCAAACACTATAGAATTCAAGTTAAAAGTACAAAACTCAAGTTTATGTGTTATAATTGCTGCATAACTGGGTATCAGTGTGGTACCTCTTACACATACAGTCAACTGAGATCATTAATTCCTTGGGGAGTGAGAAACTCCCCCAGCCATTCTTCTGCAGAGACAACACACTGAACATGAGGCAGGGTCATTAAGTGACATCCTGCATCCTTCACAAGAAAGTATTTGCGTAATTGTTGCAGAAGGTTTCAAGGTGGTTTCAAGAAGGTTTTCAAGAATATTTCCCTCAGGCAGCTCCTGCTCTGGCTCTGCTAATTTAATCTGCTCAAATGCGTTGATTAAAATCCTGAGTGGATAATCTGACCCTTCCAGAGATTCCCTTGCATGTTTCCTGCTACAGAACAAACCAAATTGTACATAGATAAGGTGTTCGTAAATAGTCAATAGAGGCGGTTGCAGCAGATGCAGAAATAGTTATGTAGGCCAGCCTTTTGTACATAGGGAAGACAGTTAGGAGAGATTTTATGGGTAGTTAAGATAGCCAATAGCTGGAGCGGCCATATAGGACCATGGGCCAGCTGGAATTTATGAACTGAGCAGAACAGAATTTGGGAGGACTTACGTGATGCAGCTGAAGACACCATTGCAAGGATGCATGCAACAGAGATTCCTCTTTCCATCTGCAGAGCAACTGACTGTCCTGTTTGAGAGTCTCATTCTCCATGCAAAGGTTGCCAGTGCCAAGATCACACAAAATATTTTTTTTTAAACACTCCGTCTGTGTGCGTCTGTGCCACACAGTCCAGATCATCTGAAGGCTAATTTCCACATAAAATCTGCCACACAAATAACTAAATGTTTTCTAGCAAAAAATGAGCCAAGCCTTCCAGCTGCAAAAGAACAATTATGGCTGGCTGAGCCTATCCAGCATCAAGTTCACTTGAACTATAGCAGTTAGTTGTGTTATTCTGCAGGTATAACCTGGGGAGAGCTGCAAAAGGCTGAAGCGTTCAATGCAGAGAGTTCTTTGGCCCTGTGAATATTTTCACCTTAGTTGCCAGACAATTAACAATATGATACACAGAGACCAATTATTTTTTTAAAGGGAAAGAGTATTGTATCTGAAGGTTTGATTAGCTCACCTAGGTAACTGTACATTATCTTGTTCTAACTGAAACCTACTTGTAACTGTCCTGTCTCCACAAGTCAGAGGTATTCCCTTAAGTAAACATGGGCTCAAAATACTTTTAATCAATTTATTGTCAGTAAGTGTTTTGAGATTTCTATTGTTATTGAAGACATTAAATTTACCCAAACCAATTCAGACTTGTTCTGTAATCTACAATACAAAATATTGTTGGTTATTGTTCCACAATACAAGACATCCATCCAGTAAAACAATGACAACCTGTACTATATAGGAGTATAGAGAGTCCAAGGAGTATTCTCATATGCTCCAGTGGAACTTTCGATATAGACGTTAGCTCACGTTGGTGGGAAAAGCATATTACTTTTGTCTAGGATCTGAGACAGTTGAAATATTTTTCTATATTGTGTCTCTAATTAATGCTATAAAGCATAATGAAGACATGTCAGAAGAATAAGATACTTCTAGAGTGAATAGGATTGTCCAGTTGTACTTAAATATTTCTTCATCTCTGATGACAGGTCAACATTATACTTTATGGTTGTAATAAAAATTGCTGCACGTAATGATGCATCTCTAGAATTAATCAGCAAATACAAGAACTTTCCAATTAGCCCAGGTATCTAAGGGATTCACAGTGTTCCCTGACTCCATCTTCTCAATCACAGTTATGGCTCAGCTGATGGGATGAAGGACTTTGATAAATCACGTCTCCATTGAGAGACTCACGGGAAACATGCATAGTTTCATGCAATTTCTTTGCTAACTGTAATGGATACAATATTTTTTACGGTAGTTAAAACTTAAGTATTTTTTATGAAGCAGCTTTATATGTATTTAGGTGCTTAAGTCCTCCCTAAATTCTGTGAGATTGCTAACAGGATCCATTGATGGTAGGGACAGAGCTAAAGCTGGTTCTTACAAAGTAGAAGTCTACTGAAAAAAAACACTTTATTTTAGAGCACGATTTTGAGGTCTCTACAGGGTGCGGGTGCCCCGGGGCTGGCAGTGAGGGGCCGCAGAGACGGCCTCTGTGAGGAGGGTTCTCGCCGGACACAGCCGGTTCCAGCCGGCTCCAACCCGCCCACCGCCGGGCACGGCTCAGGCCCGCAGCCAACCGGGGGGTGGAACCTGGGTGGGAAAGGGCAGAAACGTGACACAGGCGGTCAGGAGTGAGGTAAAAAGTGTGAGAAATGGCCCTGCCAGCACCAACGAGGAGGAGGAGGAAGAGGAGGAGGAGGAGGAGGAGGAGGAGGAGGAGGAGGAGGAGGAGGGAAGGAGGGGCTCCAGTCACCTCAGCAGAGGTTCCCCGGCAGCCGGTGGAGAAGACTGGGCCGGAGCCGGTTTTCCTGACTGGAACTGCGGCCCCTGGAGAAGCCACATGGGAGCAGGTTTTTCCTGAAGGACTGCAGCCCACGGAGGACCCCACGCTGGAGCAGGGGAACAGCGTGAGGAGGAAGGATCGGCAGAGAGGGGCTGTGACGGACTGAATTCGATCCCCTATTCCCCGTCCCCCTGCACCGCTCAGGGGAGGGGAGGAGGTATGAAGTGAGTGAAGTGGAGGTTGGGAAGAAAGAAGGTGGGGTTAAAGTGTTTTAGTTTTTGTCTTTGTTTATCACCATCCCATGAGCGTAAGCAATGTAAGCATCCTTTCCTTCAAATAAGCAACAAAAGTAGAATAATCCTAAAGCTAATGTAGAAGTTTGCAGTAACTAAGTTATTTTATTATTTATTTTACATGTATTAATTTGCGTTCTACTAGAAAATGCATATTGATGTTTAAATTCATAGCCTTGGCCTTTGTTTGGCATGAGCTGCGTTTCTCACAACCATTTTAAAATCAAAACAAGGCAGCTTCCTATGGAGCAGGTAGCCATTTTGCAATTGTTTAAGGGCCTTTATTCTCTTCTGGTAACTTGTTGTATTTCAGTTTTTGGAAGAAGCTTTGATATTCCTACTTAGGTTTAAATTTCATCTTTTATCACCAAAAATGGCCAATAGAAAATTTACACTTCTTTCGGAATAAAACCCATGTCTGACTTTTTTTTCTAAAGAAATCTCCAAAGGTTAGGCTTTGTACAAATAATATTCCACGTAATATTTTGGGTATTTTTAGTGTGTCAGGACTTCTTACCTCTAAGCTCTGTGCCACTCTCGAAGCCAGTCAGGAGTATGGGTTCAACTGGAGCACAGAAGCTTTCTCTCCTGGAGAAAGCACAAAAGCTTTCCCGGCTCAGATGCAGACTGCACGCTCAGCCTGTGTCCTGATTCCACACAGGAAGAGATTTGAAAGCATCTGCAGAATGTCACTGAGCAAAGTGCTGTTCTCGGTGCCACCACGGTATGTACAGCAAAAATCTATTAAAGCAAGAGGAGTTAAACTCAATTTATGCTCGGGAAACAGAAGATGTTGCCTAATAACTGTATATGAATAAAGATATATAATAATCAGCATAAATTAAACAGGGCACACCATGGCAAATAAATGTAATTTCTGTCTTTATTGTAAACACTAGGATAATACAGAAAGAAAATTCAGTCCTTATATATCCAGTAAGACATTTTTATATAGGTCTTCATAATGAGCTCAATGATGAAATATATCTAAGATAAATGCAATAACTAGACTTGGAACTGAGCTAGTAGATGCACCATTAATTCTCAGTCCTCATACTGTGAGTTTTGTCAGACTTCACCAAAAAAAAAGAAAAAAAAAAGGTTCAGCAAGAGTCTGTGTGCCATTAGGAGAGCTAAAGAAATTATACCAGTCTGCAACTAGGAGATTACATTCTTTTTCCTTAGTTAGTACCTTTGAAAAGGTATCACATCATGAATAAAATTAGAATTGGAGCATGGATACCAAACTGAATTACAGATACTAAATATTTGACAGAGCATTTTAGAGTTAAGGGGTTTAGGGTTTGCAAGGCAGATGAATGTATTAGGACCTGCTTTCTTTCACAGCAGAGATCAAATACATCCAGGTCCTGTGTACACTGTGTGCAAAAATAATAGTTATATTGTTGTGCAAAAAGTGGAAGCATCAAGGAAATTGTGTGAAACAGAAATCCCATAAAGCCTCTGCCCTGTTTTACATTTTCAGTAAGAAATTTGAGATTTTCTAGCTTTTTAAGTCTAGTATTCACTTTCATTAATTAAACTGCTACAAAAGTAAACAAGGGTGGCAAATATTTTCCTAAAGGAATGGGGGAATAGGCTTATTTTTGTAATGATGTCTATAAGCTATAAAGACACATTTCAGGCAACTGTATAGAATTATTTCAAGTTTTCAAACCAATATATGTATTATGAAATTTATTAGTAGAGGAGCTTGTCCAGGCATTTCATATACCTTGTGCATCATCCAGGTGCCTAAATGTGGACATCCAATGCCTTTAGGTACCCTAAGGCAGCTCAAGTCACTTCCAGCAGCCACTCCTAGAAATTCAGAAAAGACAATCAAGTCAAACTGACATTTCTGATGTTTTCTTCCTTTTACCTGATCCAATTAGTGCAACCTTGCTACAAGTGGCCTTAAGCACAGCATAAACCCATACAGAATTATTTTGTTGTTTGCTTTGATAGTACTTCATGTCTGAATGGTTGGTAGAAATTCAGAATTCTGTTTATCTAAACAATTTAATGGTGAAAAGTATATCAGAAGGAATTTAAATGCTTACCTATTGCGTAGCACACATTTGCAGTATTACAGTATACTGTTGTATGACCTATCCAGCATTTTGATGACAAAAGCCTTTAATCATTCACTTACGGCACCAGCTGCTATAAGGGGACGTTCTTTTAATAGTAGTGAGTGCAGTCATTAACATAATTCTGCACATAGGCCATAAAAGAACGGTGCTCTACGTAAAGCGATGCAGAGCAAATCAGGACTTTGTTGAAAGGTGTTGGACAGAAAAATATCAAGCTCAGACTTCAGCAGTACTTTTACATTGAAAGTAAATGCAGAACTTGGACTGAATGTTCTGAGTTTATAGTAGGTCTACATCCATAAAAAGCCTTTCAAGGTCTGGTGAATTTACTTCTACAGCAACAGAACTTCTTGATGCCACTGCTGATGGAAAACTCTCTTAGAGTAAGAAATTTGGTCAAGGAAGGATCAGAGAATGGCTGCCCTTTGATAAGTCTGTACTCCTATACTATTCCTGTGGTTGTACTACTGCTGCAGTACGAGAAAGACCATGAGGCTGTGATGTACATTTGCATGTGTGTGTTATGTCTGTCCAGAAGGGTGATAGATGATTACTGATGCTTCCTATGGAATTGCTCCAGCATCCCTTACGCAAGATTGCTATATACACGTTCTGGACAGTAGAATTGTTATTTTGAGTTTTACAGAGAGATTACTGGTAATCTAAAGGTAGATAAGTATTATTTAAACTGATAAAAGATCAATATTTTATTATTTTGTATCATTTACTGAAATACTTATGAAAGTCTTTGCACCATAACATATAAAGGGACAATTTCAAATGTTTTTTTTTTTTTTTTGCGGGGGTTGAAAAGTGTAATTGCACACAGAACCTCTACAGTCTGTTATCGAAGTTTATTAAAAAGGGATAAAAGGTATTGTGTACATTAGGGAGGAGGAACCCAAATGCTGATTTGAGAAGGAACCTGAAAGGAATTAGTAAGAGAAATATGCAATCCCTGGAAAAGATGATAGTAGTTCTGCCTCTCCAGTAAACCAGCACAGGTAAGGGAGAACCAGCTAAACTTCAGAGGTGCCAGGTTCTGCCAAGTTCTATAGATAATTATCAACTTTTTTGAGCAGTTCCCTGTATCACCCGTTTTGATATCCAGCTGCATTTACATGCTCCACTTCCAAAGGCGATGTTCCACAATAAAACTTCGATATAAAAATACACTAAACATTGATGCTTCAATTAAAGGTGATCCTGTCTTAATGAAAAACCCTTTTAAAAGTATAAATTCCCCAGAGTGTTTCCACAAGAAATATTGTATAGTTTTGGTCCTCTTCCCACAATGTAATAGGTTTTGCTTAGAGCTGTGTAATAATTCTGGCCAGAAAAAATTATCCAGTGCATAATGTCTAAATGTTTTCATTATTGCTATTATCCTCTTTTCCCTTTTGGGGTGGGGGAAGCTTCCAGATTCATTAGCAGATGCACTGATCCCATTGATTCTATATCTCTTAATAAACAAGATGTTCATGACGGCAGTCCGTTTATATTCATTTACGATCTGCAGCAGCACTGGGGCTTTTTTTGTCCTCTCCTCATATTACCTATGAGGTTTATCGGGCCTAGAAAGGATCAGAATAGCTTTAAAAGGACCATATGTGGGCTGCAAAGCCTTTCTAGGAGCCCATAGGGGTCTCTGTGGGACAATCCATATGGCTGAGAGTTCTGCGGTGCAGCAGGCATAAAACAGCATCCCTGCCTTTGAAACAGACAGAGCTATTGAGATGAAATGACAGAGATGGAAATACTGCTGGAAAAAACAGTGGGAAATAACGTGGCTAGAGGCAGAATTAACTATAACTGTATACTTTACTGTCTTTGCAAAGGGTTGGGTTTGGTTTTTATCCCCTCTAGTTTCACTTCATTTTGGTTCCTTTTGCAATTCAGAGTACTGGAGTATGTGAACACTATATTAAAAGTACTTCCTTAATTTCCAGAGGACAAATAATGTGCGATTATTCACATGTTTTAGAATACAATATAACTTCTCAGGAACAAAGCTTCTATTCTAGGCCTTTTCTAGGATAGGTACAATATCAATGAAAATAAGATTAAGTTTTTGCACAGGAAATTTTCTTGAAATTGAATTTAAATTAGCTCCTGGTTGCAAAAATAAAACATCATGGATTTGTCGTAATCTTATTGTCCAGCAGTCTGTTCCACAGTGCTGTTCTGTTCTACATCGGTGAGATTTCAATCTGAGTCTGAGTACTTGCTCTACAGCACTGCACTAAGACCAGGGGGTTCACCGACAGCTCTTTAGTCATGACTGCAGTCTATTTTAAATCTCATTTCTCACAGATTTCACAGGGGAATTTGTATGCATGTAATGTAAAAGGAACCCAAACAATATTATGGACAATGAAAGCATAAGCTTCTCCTTCCTGAAATTCTCCACAGAGGAGCCGCAGCAACTGCCTCTGGGTGTTCTTGGTTCTGTTTCACCACTTTGCCATCTGGGGAAACATAAGAGAATCAATACATCAGATTCTGGAGGTTATGCTTTAGAGGTTATTTCTTTTTAACGGATGAATTGTTTTCCTCCTTTTCCTCATAAATATAAACAGGGGAAAAATATTGTAACTAGTGACAACTGAGGTAGCTAAATACTGCAGCTTTGCTTAGATAGAGATAAAAAGGTTGTAAACCTTGCTTGACAGTGTCCAGTCACAGCATGAAGGACAAATTTGTCATGGACTTTGCATTAGCGTGATGTATGGTTCTCTTTGCCCCCTCCCCCCCAATAAATTACCTTCATCCAGGATAAATGTAAATATAAGAACAAGCAGTAACAGTACTCCATAATTTAATTCTCCTTCATCGTGTCCTTGAAACTTCTCACAAAGCATTGCAATCTTTTAGAGTGACTTAATGCATAAAGTATCAAAGTACTGAGAGATCCCAATAGTTTCACAAAATTAGACAGGCATTGATTTTAAACTGTTTTTTTCTTCTTTATTAATAACTTTCTTTGTATACAAAAGGAAATTTGATGGAATACAGCTGTCTCTGGTCTTGAAAATTATAATGCCAATTGAGATGTTTATTATTAAATAGCTGGCATTATTCTGTGTTGTAAATTTTAAGATTACAGAGTTATTACATTCTGCCAATAAAATTAAGAATGCATGTACTGATTCATTTTCAGTTAAGCATGAACAAAAATGGTTTTAACTTCTTGATCCTGTGAGAATATGCTACCCAAAGGGCTTCATCTGTAGAAATGTCTCAAATAAAAATGTCTGAACATGATTGGGAATTTAGTTTTCTTTTTCCTGAATGAATGTATAACACTGAATAATTCTTACTTGCATCATTTCTATCATACCTTACCGTCTTCATTACAGAGACAAAGTGCCTTTGATTTTTAGAGGTCTGAATACAAAGTAGGTCTGCCCCATGTGATATAATATTCATACTAAGTCATATCTTCCTGGAAAGGCTAGAGGCCCAAACAGCGCAAATCCTGGATTTTTGGCTGTGGCCGCTGAAAAAAGAAACCACCCTCCAAAACGTGACGGTCTATTCATCCTTCTCGTAAAGCGAGAAAGTACTGGAACCGTCATTGTTCAGCCGAAGGAGTTAACTCGCAGGGATGAGTCCCTGCTCCTTTGCGCCTTTTCTCCATCTTGCCCTATGCTCCTTGCTTACATGATCACCTGATGGTCTGACTTAATGAGAGTAGTTGTAACTACTTCTTTTTAACACACCCTCTGTGCTGCTGACTTCTTCCTTCTGTCAAGGTATGGGATCTGTTGTCTCAGCTCCACTGATGGGGCGATATCGGGCCTTCTTTCCTTCAGACAAGTGCTAACTGAGTACAAAAACCAGGAGTTTCACCACTGTCGCTTTTGGAGAGTTGTGCTTTACTTCAGACACCAAAGAAACTGCAAGGCTAACAGCAGAAAGGCTTTAAACTTGGCTACTTTTGGAAAAGTGCAGGGCACGATGACCAGACGGTCTGGTTCACAGCTTGGATCTTATTGGATTGAAGCCTGTGTACCCAATAGGTGGCATGGCTGTGACTTATGATTTTTATGATTTATAATAGGGCACATGAAATTATAATATATATGAGGAAAGAAGAGGAAAGCTGCAAAAGGTGGTGAGTACAGCCACAATACATTTCTGAGAGCACTAATATTGAACGGATTGTTACTAACTAGGAGTAGAGGAAACGTATCTCTAGCCCGTTTACTTCCCTGTTATATTTGCACTTGGATGTAATAATATTTCCATTTGCTTTTCTTTTTGTCAATACTGCTATTACTGTCATTGCCATGAACAATTAAAAAGGTATTTAAAGCACAGTTACCCCAAATTCTGCTTGCAGGAACAAAGTGCTGCATGAATGGAATATGCCTTCTTAATTCACAGTTGGTAATCACCTTTGGGAATATCATTGCACATTAGTCTAGGTCTTATCTGATATAAACAGACATGGTTCCACAGATACGATTTGCTCCTTGTAATGCTTTTGTCCATAATTTCCATAGGTTTGTATTACCCAGGAATACATGTTGCCGCCTTCTAGGCAACATGCCTGAGCTGTAACCATCGACACGTGATATGCAAACGTGGAAAGTCCTGGTGAAAACAAAACCCCATTAACCAATATTTGGGGGAACAGACAGTTCTGTTTAATGTTGGCTGAAAGCTAAGGGCTCCTGATGGTAAATGCAGGAGCTGTTTTCTCTTGTAATAACTGACTGTGATTCAGCCTTAGGCATAACACTAAGAGGCTTCCAAAATTTCATCAAATTATTTTTTTTTTCAGTTGTACTGATTTTAATGGTCCTAGACCAAAAATTAATTTGATCCAACAAGTTCAATGTCTTCAATAGGAAAAAGGTTGTAACTAGAGAAAAAAAGAGCATGAATATATACTGTGTGTATTTGCTTACACTTCTTATCTGCACTTTCTCCATGCAGAGAACTGGTGTAAAATCCAGTAGTATGTGAGGACTATCTGCCACCCTCATCATCGGAGGTAGTCGTAGTTCATAGTTTGGGCTCAGTATTCAGTGTATTCTCTGGTCTTGCCAAGATGGAATTTAAGCCAGATTTTGTAAACTTAAGATTGTGGGCAGATTTTGAATGAATTCTATCTAGCTGTTAGCAGAACTAGTGGGAGAACATCCAAAATAGCATTGTTGTCTGTGATATGTCTGGGACTGTGAGAACAACCTTTGTACTAACCTTAGGAAAAGCATCTTGGACTATTTTGTTCTCACACTATACATGCATCTGTTACTACTTCCGTTCTTTGAAATTTGTTGTCCTTGGTATATTTAGTATCTCTGTGAATTAGAGCCACTTCAGTAAAAGCTTTACCTATTAGATACCCTGATACAGATTCTGCTTCATATAAACAGTTTTAAATAAGTGTACTCTGCCTTGACGAAAAAAAAAAAGGCCTGATAGAGCAGTATTGTTGCAGTGAGAAAGAAAAACATAAAAGCAGCAGGTACTGCTAAGGTTCTGGTGAGACATAGAACTCTTCTAGTAAACTGTATTTGGATATGATTTATTGTAACCACAGTTTATCATCCAGTGGGCATGAGTACATTAGACATATCGAAAACAGAGATCTGAATTCATCTCTGTTCCTCTATGGTGTTTGGATAATGCTCTGTGACAGCATGATTTGAAGAGAGAGATAGCATTACAATACATGTGTTGCATAGCTTAAATTATTATGAACTGCAGGAACAATTCTTTACTATCTTTATTCATTGTTTCTAGGTATTTCTTAATATGAAACTTTTCAGTTCAATGATGCCAATTATATGCCAATTTCCACTATATAATACCAGTATGACTCCGACAGTGAAAATTTGTCTTGCAAAATTATATCCGACCCTTTTCTTAAAACATGCAGGGTCAGTGAGAGTATGTTAATTTTGAAGATAAATCAGTTTATACCATGTAAGAACTTCTGTCCCATTTGGCTATTAAAGCTATATTTTCTATTACATCATCAATAAGATAAATAGTGACTGTGTGGCAGGCTTAAGTATACCATAAAGCCTAAAAAAGAAACAAACATCTAAGACCTCCAAAATATATGTGCTAGAGAACTAGATAGATCTAAAGAACTCAGCAACAGGTTTCCATATCAATAACTTCAGATTTTAATAGCTTCAGTGATCTAGGGAAATAGACTCTATATCCAGCAAAATGCAAGTTTATAGCTCAGTGGATGGAGATTCAGGCTTCCATTATAAATAAATGGCATTGCATTAAATTGCCCTAGCCTCTTACTGCACAACACTATCTGACACTAGTAAAATATTACTACATTACCTTGCCCTTTGTAGCAACAACAGCAGCACATATTGCCAACAACAATTAATTTGCCCCAGGGAACACCGGGTTCTTTCTGAACTGCAGTACACATGAATAGAGGTGGGTTGATCATGTTTCCCCCTTTTATATCCAATGCAAGAAATCCTAGCTTCTGTGGCAGAAGGACTGAAATACAAGTGACTGAGAAGTCACCTCATCCAACCATTTTTGCTTCTTTGAGCTAATCATTCTTGTATGAGTATGTAGTAAGATAGATGCTAGTTTACAATATGCATCTTGTACTGAGCACATCATATTTTACATTTTTTTTTTAATAAAACATGAAAAAATAGCACTAAAGACTTTAATTTTTTAATTAACTAGAGTCTTAAACATTGTCAAAAAGACATGTGGTCCCTAATTCAGTAAGTATTTTACAGAAGCTTATGACATAAGATAAAGCTTTTCTGTTCACTTGACAGCATACATTAGACCAGTTTAGTAGAAGGACCGCTTATTCAAAGTGCTTCAATTTGAGTTTGCATTTTACAACTGTTACAAGGTCCTTCTCCCTTCTCCTAAGCTGAACATTGAGAGAGTAGCCTGGGTGGATAGCACAATGCGTAGACAAACACATTACTTTAGACCGGTATTCAATATCTTGCACTTTCAGCATTATAGTGCCAGGTGGCACATTTGGAAATATTATGAAGGATGAACTAAAAGTACTCACAGGCACATGCAGATCAGTGTTCTTGCCTCAGTGTTTGTATAAAGTAGAACTAACATAGGAAAAAAGTATTCCTGGTATTGACATGCAATAAATACACTACTTGACTTGCTTGATTTACTTAGTTGCCAAGTTAAAAAAAAAAACCAAACAGTAAAAAAGAAAAGTCCGTATGTGTATGTGTGAGGAGGAAGAGTACTCTTCTGCATTTCTTGGATCTCTTACAACTTCAAAATAGACTACATAAATATTCCAAAATTTCTCCTATGTTCCCAAAGTCTTGGTGACATCAGAGGCAATGTGTTTTCAAAAGCAATGCCTAAAGATATTTTCCTCTGTGAGGTGCTCTGTCCTACTGGAGTGTGTTTGGTATGATCGAAGAGTACGTATCAAAATGCCTGCCATTGGGCTTGGGGCACTTTGTGTGTTATCAGTGTTATATCTGAATTATAATGAAAGTTAGACAAGCTCTAGATGACCAGTCCACGAAAGTAAGGTTGTTTCATACACACACTAAATTTAGGAGGCCAGAGAACTTTGCAGTTCAAAATTGAAGTAGATAATGGCATTTTTTTGGTGATTTCCATTTTGTAGTTTGGACTGAGGGCTAAAAATTGAGGAAAACTAATGTGTTTATACTTGCACTGTATCATTTTTTCTTCCCCAAAGCATCTGCTACTGGCCACTGTCAGAGAGATGACTTTGGGCTAGACACACTCTTCTTAAGCTTTTATGAAATGTTTTTACTTAAATTACAATTAATCCCATTTAAGATACCAGTTAGGTCTTTTTGGATCAGAACTTTAATCTGTTCCTGCACTCATGATCTTTTCTCGCAAAAGCGTTGTGAAGGACATACACAACATTAAAAATACATACATATAAAATATATACCTTTGAAACCTTCTGAATAAGCTCATTGTTACTGCTCAGAGATTACATGGTTTGTCTGGACTGTGAAATAGTGGACTGCAAAATTGAAAAATTCAGTTTTTTTCCCCTGTTCTGGTATTTTCCCATCGCAGCCCCTTCATCCTTCATCCTTCAGAATCTCTGCTGTCATTGGACAGCCCTACACTAGAAAAACATTGGAACACACTGGTGTGAGATACAAGCAAAGGAGTCTCTTAGTATAGATAAAATTCTATCAGGAAATCTGCACTTTGCCCTGTAATTGTTAATTATACTACTTCAAATAAAACAAGCTCTCTTTGTGAAGTGCGATTTGGTGATACTACTTTATCTGTGCTAAAGGTTTCTGCCAGCTTAGCTGTGTCACTCACAGATCACCCCTTATCCTTCTCTAGATCAGCGTTGCTGCTATGGTTGTGAAGAATCAAACAAAAGACTGCAATTCTAAATTTTCAGTATAATTGATGCAATATTCAGAAGTATCTGAAAAAACATGGATGACTTGGCTGATATTTTCTCAATATGTTTTTTGCTCAGTCATTTAATGGTGCTGTAGATACTGTATGGTTTGTTCCCAGTAATTCAACTGCCAGAAAAGAAGGATGTTTGTATTACAAAAACGGGCATGCATACCCTTACTACAGGCATAGCGATAAAATCAGTATAACACCGACATAACAGCGCTGAACTGAAGCCATGTATCTTGGTGACTTCTAACAATATACACAGAGCATTAGGGGGCTGGGCATGGATTGATTTACTTACTTGTCAGTCAAGTGTTGCAACCTGTGCTGACTTCAGTGTAGTTACGGCTGTACTAACCCTGATACCAGTGCTAGCTAGTCCGCTAGCGGAGATGTTTCTACGCTGCTCTATACTGCAGCGTAGGCAAATCTCTTGGTGTCTGGAATGTCACTTCTATTTCATAGCATTTGTTGTTCAAGGAAGACTTTTATTCCCTTTGATGCAATTAGCTTGGTTTCCTGCTTTATGAGTTTCTCTCTGTTGATCCTCCAAATCGTAGAACAAACTCTTCATAACCATGATCAAAACTATTTTCTTCATAGCTATTTCTTGTTTGATGAGCTTTATTGACCATGAGTCCCCTTGTTTAGAAACAAAGAGAACTGTACTCCCAGAATCACTTCTTTCTTTCCTTCTTCTCTTCAAGAGTAATCATGTCTATCAGCCTCTTTACTTAGTCACTGAGAAAACTCACCCCTTGCTGTTAGGAACTGTAAATTGAATTGCATTAGAGAACATGAAATATAAAGTCTCAGATAACAAAACTAGTTGTAATTACATTCACACAGAAAAAACACAGAGGGAGACTTTTAAAGCTGAGTGCCAGAAAAACAACAAAAAAACCCAAACCCAAGGAAATCCATTTATGAATGAAACACTCATATGTCTTCTAACTCGTAAGTGTCATTAGACACATCACGAAATTCATTAACACAGAAGTCTGCTGTGCTTAGATATTGGTTGAAGCAGAGAAGGTGTCGTCGTGTTCTTTGTAACTTTTGTTGGTTTATCTTTCAATTACAAGAAATTTGTGTGGAGTGGGAGAATATGTGCTTGGTGAAGTGTAACCAGGTCTTGAGTCCCAATTCTGTACCTGCTACCTACCCGCGTACATTGCAAGTAATTTTTTTTGTGCTACAGTTTACCTGTTTATCAAGTGGGAATTATACATGTGTTTTATGGATTAATTATGTGAAAATTCTGAGGTCCTTTTGACCATGTAGAGTGCTATGTAAATATTAAGACTCAGATCCACACAAGCGTGTAAGCACTTAACACCTGTCAAAAAAACCCAGAATTAAGTGCCTAAATAGCTTTTTGCAGATCTGAGCTTTTGTGCTTGTTGTTTGTAACTTTTTTGTTTTGTTCTGTTTAATCAAGCAGTTTGTGCTTCTAGCATGTATTGGGGATCAAGTTCAATAAAGAAAATTGCATGGTAGCAAGTATCTTTCAAATGTTGCAGTTTATTACAACTATACTTTCAATTTTGTACAGTGCATTTTCCATCTCAAGTCCTTATGTAGGTTTCTATTAACATAAGTAGAAATTATTAAGAGGAAAATGGAAACATTTATTCCCAAAGATGAATTGTTCTTTTGATGTACATGTATAATTGCAATTATTATTCTAGGGAGCACTGTGTATGCAAAGGTTTATTTTTTGTTTTGGCTGGGGTTTTTACCCTCAATGCAATTAATACAGTTTTAGTCTACAGAAGTTATTACTTGTGCCAAAGTACCGAGTTCCATCTCTGAGTGCTATGAATAGAAGAGATAGCATCTTAACTGCATAGAAGGCGAGAATATGAGACAGTCAGGCATGGTGAGAGAAAAGGTTTGATGAATTCATAACCAGAGGGCTCACTTCTTCAACCTTCTGCAGACTCTTCAATTTGCAACAGCGCCCTGAGTGTTGTTACTCCATTGCTATGCAGAGATTTCATTCAGCTTCCAGCTGCACAGCCCTTTATGCCCATTATCCAGTCACATGTGTGAACTGTTGCTACATAAAGCAAATACATATTTAATATACTGCTATGATCCAGGGAACTAGCCGTTGAAGTGAAAATGAATTCCCAAATTCTTTCACAGATAAAGAAACAAACAGCACGCTCAAGACATTAATGAAGTATTTGATACCTCTGACACATAGAGACAGCGGTCAATGAAGTTGCACCAGTCTGTACTAGTTAAGAACTGGGGCCACCTTTTTATTTCAGTTCTTTTTTTTCCAAATCCTTTTACTCGATGTCTGTGTTTTTTTGAAAGAAATCTGTCACAGTATGTCCTTTCATGTTTTAGGAATATCTTGCATAAAGCAAGTCAGTAGTGACCCCTCAAATGGAAACTCCAAAAATAACTACAACAATTTTGGAACGTTAAAAATACAACACTGGAATTTAAAAGGAGAACCATGAGTTATTTACATAGAAACCCAGAATGAAGTGGTTAGTTATGACATGCAAAAGAAAGTAAGAAAATAATGTTTCTAGTGAATAGCAAGCAGTCATTAATATGGTATATAAACCAAGGCCATAGTTTAAAAATAGGCTTCACCAATACAGCACATTTTTTGGTTGCCATTTTTAAGTTTTAAGCCACACTTTTGTTTTTCTTTTACATTTCTTAAGCATGAATACATATTGGAGTTTATTTCCAGCCCAATCAGTACAAGGATATGCAGGGTATTCCATCTCCTGTTGCCATCATTATGGTGGTTTTTTTTTGGTTTTTTTTTTTGTTGTTGTTTTGTTTTTTTGGGGTTTTTTTTTTAAGTGTTCTTGTGGGAAAAAGTTTCTGATTATTATATTTATCCTGATTTCCAGATACCAGGGCAATTCATTATTTGGCTTTTGGATATGGTGTTGCTATAGAATGCTGACTGAACACATACAGTCAGAGAAGTGAGACTGCCTTCAAACATTAATCTGATTTTTTTCCAAAGTTCAGGAATATTACATATACATAAAGAATGGATTCTGCAAGAGTACAATTCTTATACAAAAACAGTGGCTCTTGGGATAATTAGATTTTTTTTTTGTGCTTTAACATCACTGATGATAACAGCACATCTACCAGTAGTCATTCCAGTTACCTGTAGTGCAGGGACAGAATATGAAATTCAGTCATTATTTGTTAGTTGCCCAATAACTGGTGGCTTAAAAAAACTCTTACAGGTTCCTATATCCTAAGACTTCTAGGATAAGATAAAGTGCTGCAAGAAGACATATCAATATCTCTGATATATATATAGTAAAAAACTTAAGGCAGATCTTAAAAGCCAGAAGAGATCTTTGTAGTTACCTTGTCTGGTGTGTATATATATATATATATATATATATAAAAAAATATATATATATTAATATATAAACAATGTGACATAAGAAGTTCCTACATTAAGCTACAACTGAGTAGATAGTATCTTTTAGGCAAAGCTAAACAGAATAACATGCACCTTAAATTTTAAAATTCACTATAGCTCTTTGTGTATATATGTAAAAGTTTAACAGAATTTATAATTCTCAGTATTAAAGGAAACTATTCACTTATGGAAAAAGCAATGAATGACGAATAACTTCTTCAAATTTTGCCTACAAGTTTAAGATAACGCCATTACAGGAGGTTAAGTTCTGTAAGAGTAGCAATAGCAATAGTAATTAGTTTGCATCTTGAAAAGATCACAGTCCGACCTCTCACAAGTCACAGGAAACAAATACACAATAAAAAGGCATGAAATGGAAGAACAGACAAGAAAAAGGATCATACAGTTAAAATAATTGTTGGACTACTGGTTCTTCATTATTCTAATCAGTTAAATTTGAGCAAACAATCAGTCTCTGTGTTGACTGTCTAGTTACATGCTGGCAGTTTACTTGAAAGCATCATTATAAGAATAAGACTTGTTAAAATTCTTTAAAAAAACCCCAGATTCTGCAAAATAAGCAAAATAAACAATTAAATAGACTTATGCATTGCTTTCAAGCTTATAGTCCTGGATTTTTTCTTAAACATGCTTATTTGGCATTAACAATCTTTTAATACTCTTGACGATAACGTTAAGGATCATATACAATGAAAACTTAATAAGTATGTGTTTAATGATTTTCATTGCTATGTTGCTGTTTTTAATAGAAACCGATTCCACTATTTAAGTGCCATTTGACTTAGTTTGGATCTAGTCCAACTCGCAAGGAGCAGAAGAGAATGCTGTGTTTTTCTCACCAACTTTCCAAAAAGTGTGGGTTTTTTGTTGTTGTCAAATTTTCGTAATTGTTAAGTGGAAAAGAATCAGTTAAAAGGCTTTGCCTTAAGACAGCACAAAACCACCAGGGAAATTCATGGATACTAGAGAAGCCTCTTGATCCATATAATACAGTCAATAAGGCTGAGACTCCCTAGGGGGGTCTTAAGGTCCTTGTTTTTAGCTTTGTGTCTGTGATGCTTTTTGGACTAGTAGCATGTGTTTCAGAAGCTCCTGAAATGATGAGGGACTTGGCATCATGGAAAAGGATCCTTCATATAAGGTTAGTGGAGACTCATGTGATTCCAAGCTGAAAAGCTGATATTATCTAGGGGCTCCTGATCTCACATATATTTTTAATAGGGACTGAAGAAGAACCACTTGCAAGGCTCTTTTACTATAACTATTCTGTGGGGTTTTTAAAAAATCCCAAAATGGATGAAACAAAAACTTATTTTAAAAGTCTGAAACTTATACTCTGTAACAAACCTTTGAAGTATTTCTTTCTGAAAATAAGGCACCGTGAAGCTCCTAAAAGGATGCTGCAGATTCTAATTCTTACATAAATATATTTTAATTCAGAACTATCCTTTTTTCTCTGTACATGTTCAAACTTGCCGTATTGCAGTGTTGTGTACATTTGTAGTTTAATGTTGGCAAACTTCTTTAAATGTTAACATTGTTATTTAAATTCAGATATGCATTTCAGTTTGAAAATGTAATGATCACAAAACCCAGGAGGACCTAGTTTAGATGAAAAGGGCAGAGTAGGAGTCAGGCATAATTATTTGCATCACCAAGTATAATTTATTATTTTTGTGCATGTTTACCCACTGAAAAGTTGTGATAGCACAGCAACCATGTACACATACCTGATTTAAGCGTGGAAGTCTACCTAAGGATCTACCCTTTTCAATCCTGCTGGTAGGGAGCTTCTGTAGAGTCTAAAAGTGTTGTTGCAGGTTCAAAGTCACGCAGTTGGCGAACAAGACCAAGGCCATTAAGACACGTGGTTATGGTCTGTGAAAGAGGTTTCTCTCTTTCAGAGGTGTTTTCAGATTTGCTCTTCTCACAAAATCCAGTCCATGATGTATCACAAAATATATCTCGGATGACTCAAACCTGTCCATGTGCAGAGAAGTGGTTAGTGTTTCCCACTGAAGTAATTCCAGAGGTGCTTGGCACAGGATGTTCTTGGAGTGCCTCCAGGTCACAGAGTGGCTGTGCAATATGTAATTTCTCTTCAATTTCTGCCTGCCTTAGTGCTAGAAAGGGGGTCTTTGGTTCTAGATCTGTAGTATTTACTCCAAGACAGCCTGTCACAGTTGCAGTGAAATGAAACTTGAAAGGGATCTAAAATTTAGATGTTGTCTCATTAGATGTTGCCTCGCCCCCAGCATTATCCATTTTCAAAGGAATTTCCCCTGAATCAAGGGCCCTCACCAGAACATAGGATGGCTACAGAGTTTGTCCTGAAAAACACTCACCTGGGGAGCATTTTACAAGTGAACCGATTTCTTTTTTTAAAGCTGTATTTTAACTGTCAGTGTTTCTTAACCCCCAAAATATCTGTTTCCATTTGAAAGTTATTGGTTAGAGCTCCTTTTGATTTGTTTCAATGCACCAGCAAGAACATCTGTACAAAATATCCTTTTGTTGTGGTTTATGCTTAGTACCCCACAATGTCTGTAAACAGAAATGTTGGCTTTATTTCTTTTTGATGTTATTTTGAGATTTTTTTTAGTAAATAGAAACAATTTTTTTCTGAAGATGGTTTCTTTTTACCAAAAAGAAAATGTTTGCTGTATTATCTACAAGTGCCATAATTTGTGCAATGCAGTCTGTTCATAAAAGGCTTTCTCTCTTACTAATAAAATAGATAAACACTTAAAATTTTAATGTAGCCTGAGAGCTGGTTTATATTTGTACTAATGTCTGGGAAGGAGAATGTTCTTCTACAGAAATTAGCATTCTGAAACTAAGTTCAACATTCTCTTATGTCCTCTTAACAGTTAAAAACCACTAAATGTGCATTTGACGAGTAGCTAGGACACAGTAACTAAACTTTTCTTTAGGAAAAGGAAACAGGAGATTATTAAAGATTAAACTAATAGCTTTAAATACAAACCATTTATCAAAGCAATGTAAGTAGGAGAGGTCTTTTGTTTCTAATCCACCATGTTTTCAGTCTATGTTCTCCCTTTCTTCATAGGGTAATTTACATTTTCCCGGGTGTTGAGAGAACACAATACTTAAATGTAGATTACTAATAAGAAAAGGCAGTCACAGTAGATCAGATTGTGTAGAGGTTGATATGCAGGAAATAATTTTGTTGGGACACAGTGATTAAATAACAGTCTTTACAGTTTAAGAATCTGATTTCTGTGAAAGATCTTGATCCCTCATGAAACCTAATCTTGTTACAGCGGTTTAACTCATCACACTGTAGTTATATGGGGAGGAGCGGGGTGGAGAAGGGAGGCTGCAGCACAGTCCTTCATTCATTACCATTACTTGTTTTACATGGAAATAATGGAATTACACTTCATACACTTACGTTGCAACAATCTTGAACTTCCCTGCTGAGACCACCTTGAAAGGTTCTGCACTGTTTATTTTTTTCACAGAACCTCCCAATGGAATACCTTAACAGAGAATCCTGCTTCCAATTGTGTAGCGTGATGGGACAACATGCTATTGCTCAATACTTCAGGGTAGTTTGCACAAGGTTAAATTTACCTATGTGTTTTTATCCATAATTTTAAATTACTTCCCTTCACTTTGAGTTTGGGTCTCCTCAAAGGTAAGAAATCTCTGAACATAGAAGTCTGCAATGCCTTATGTAAAATGGAAAACACAAGCCTGGCAGTTACAGTATTAAGCTTCTGAGTGCTTGACTTATCAGTAGATATTTTGACAGGAAGCACAGGGAAAGCGTCCTAGATAGCAAATGTGAGTGACCAATTATAAGTAAAGTGCAGACTGAGAGCTTTGTAAATGCAAGTAAATCACACAGATAGGACTTCTAACTTTGTTACCTCCCCAGCTGCCATGCCCCTAATATTACTTTAAATTATATTATTTTCAGTAGGATAATTTAAATATAAAGCATTAAATCTATTTCACTGGATTATCTGTATGCACCCAGGGATTAATATAACCAGTTTCTAATCCATTGGCCACTTTGTGGATATATTCCTCTGCCAGGCTAGCTATTGATATCAGCAGGCTGAGATCTTTGTGCACAATGTATTACATTGTTCGGAGGCGTTGATCATTCTAAAAAAGTGTAAAAGGAATTTTGCTGGCTTATTAATGCTGGTTTCCCCATTAACCTCTTTTTGAATGAGTTGGGACAGCTCTCTTGACAAAAATTTTCAGATGTGTAGAGTAGCCATGAACCAGATATGCCTGGCTTCTGATACTTTCTTTTTATTTCATATTATATACAATTTCATGAGGTATTTGGGGAACATGTTGGAATAATTAATAAACCTGAAGAAGCTGTGATTTGAAAATATATTGCATAGATAGAAAAAATAACTACACGTATCAAGCTAAATATTTATTTGATTTATTTCTTCAGCTGAAGTCTGCATATTAACACAGATTTCTGTTTTTGAAAGTACTGCTGCTGACTTACAATTCCTGATGAGCACTTTCAACTATCAGCAAGTTTTATCGTTATAAATTACATGTATAAACTTGCGTGCCTGCTTTGAACTTTCAGAAGTTTAAGTTCAAAATTTTTATTCCATAGAGCAATTAAAACAAAACAAAACAAAACAATTGTTCCTCGTGGCTGAAGTGATTAGCTAGCTTTGAATCACTGCCAGTTTTCTGTTAGTAGCAGTTGTTTGAGCTGGGTATTTCTTTGTTACACCTTCTTTGTGAAAGAACAGTATTGCACCAGTGTTTTTTTCCCTTGAATTAAGCATGAACAAACAGCAAACAATTCCTACCTAATGATTTCCATGTATACTTTACCAGCAAATTTACCAAGGAGCTCTGTCACTGTTTCTTTTTTTCAGTACCACAGTCACGATCGCTTCTTTTGTCTTGCTGGTTGCTTTCTACTTTTAATACCCTCAGATATAATCAGTCACAACTGTATTACTTACATTTACAAGCAGTTTGTGGAGAAATCTGTCAGGTTCCACTCTGGCTTAATCATGTGTTATGTAGGGTGGCATCCCTTACAGTCCCCAGGAAAGTGTCTATAGTCCCCAGATAGCTTATTTATTCTATAAGTTATCACAATTGCTTCTTCCATGCAAAGTGAACAAAAAGTTGCAATATTTTCAATTAACTGTGAAGAGCGCTGATTAGTTAATACCAAAGATATATCAGATACGCCAAAGATACACCAGTAGACAGTTACCAATCATGACAGGTCTGCTGATTATGGACTTTAAAATTATATAAGCCTCAAAAACTTAGAACAGATGAAGAGAAGTATTTTATTTACTCATTACAGGATCTTCTCTATTTACTGTGTTTTTTTCTACCAAGACATTTTTCTGTCAATACTGGGGAACCAAAAATTCTTTGTACGTTTGCCTCCTCCGAATTTGTTTTCAAAGACTAAGAGAAATTTTTAATAAGCTTCTAGAAATGTCAGTTCCTGTGTGATTTATATAAGATGGATCTCATCCATTCTAGTCAGAATAGGAAATATATCAGTTTTCAGATCATCCAAGCTCAAGTTCAGAAGTTGGTGTTACATCCATCTGGCACTTTCTTTGACTGTTTTCATGGTTAACTGTTGCAGTCAGTGCTGAAGCGAGCTGTAACATAGTTACAAATTGTTCAGCTCAGTAGGATACCAGATAACCCTCATGGTTAATCTAGGATTAGGGTTCTCATTTCCTTCATTAGTTACAAGTCAGCCCAGTTTCCTGGTTTGGAGCCATGTAATTTTTTTTTTTTTTTTTTTTTTTTTTTTTTTTTTTTTGAGGACAGCATTACATTTTCTCTAACAACATATTGAGGTATTTTTAGTGTCGTGTTGGGTTTTTTTTTAAAGGATTCCTATACAGTCTCATGGGTCTGAAAGACTTTTATTTCTTTGCCAAGATCTGACAGAATTAGCTAGCTTATACCTAAAAACTCCAGAAACTCAGTGTTATTTGTTGGTGTTCCGTAAATCACTAGTAGGGATGGGACATGCTTGAGCCACTGGTTTTGGTACTGTCCTACAAAGGCACTTGGCTGAAGCTGTAGTCCACTGTGCTGGTTTTGGCTGGGATAGAGTTAATTTTCTTCCCAGTAGCTGGCATGGGGCTGTGGTTTGGATTTGTGACCAAACCAGTGCTGATTGCACAGGGTTGGTTTAGTCATTGCTGAGCAGGGCTTGCCCAGAGCCAAGGGCTGTTCTGCTTCTCCCCCCACCCCACCAGCGAGGAGGCTGGGGGGGCACAAGGGGTCGGGGGGACACACAGCCGGGACAGCTGACCCCGACTGACCCCAGGGACGTCCCACACCAGAGGACGTCATGCTCGGCAAGAAAATCTGGGGGAAGAAGAAGGAGGGGGGACGTTGGGAGTGCTGGCGTTTGTCTTCCCAAGGGAGCATTGCTTAGATGCCTACTGGGTTAAACCACGACATCCAGCTAAGTATTTTTATCTCCTGGATAGTCTGTTTATTGTGCTTTAGAATCCCAACAAAATACACTGACTCCAAATTTCTTCTTGATTTTCTTGCAACCCATAACTGGTGAAGAATTCATCCATTTAACTCCTGCTATTGACATGATTGCTAGAAAGTAAATTTCAGGCCATTTTGTGAAACAACAAATTTGACTACAACAAATGTTAATTGCTGTTTTCTCAGGCAAAAGTTGAAATGAAAAGACTGTAATGCACTCTATTAGTTACACAAGATACTGCTTCATTCTTATTTGGCTATTTTTTTTTTTTTTTTTGTGTATATATATATATATATAGCTAGTATCTAATCGTAGAGATTTTTTTTTCTTAGTTTCTCTGTGATTTTATAAACTTGAAATGGTTGAACGTATTGAGAAATGACATCACCTGAGAATCTCCTTGCAGTGGACACTGCTACTCATTGAAGTCTGTTTTTAACATCTTCTACATGGTAATTAGGGGTTTTTTTCCATTGCAATCAAAATGCTATCATGGTGATCCTCTGATATGCCACAGTACATCGATCTTACAATTGCACTTTATTCTGAATAAAAGATCTCATCATTGGGAAGCTTTTATTATCTCTAGCCTATTGCAGCAAATCTATGTCTACTGATCCACTGGATGAACCAGGATGAATTACAAATAGGAGAACAAAGAGCACAGTTTATATATATACTGAATTCCTTTGGGCAGCCCAGTCCATTCCCTTCAGCTTAGCATATTGTCTGCAAACATAAAAGAGATGCTGTACATTTCCAAGTCTGCTGGATAATTACAGAAGTGTAACTTTACAAGTTTGTTTGAACTTCTTTGCATGTCTGCCTTCAATATTCTTGAATGAAAAAGCTACTGTAGTTCTTGAGAAGTTGTATCCTATAAAGGTTGGATGCAAACACCCTCTAGATCTAAAACTTTTGGAGGATGACAGAAAAGAAGTCTGATACAGGTTATTAAAACATAAATTGTGGGTATTATTGGTGGAGGACCCTAAGCCACAGACCGTGTAAAGAGGGAGGACGGACCCAGAGTAGTACTCCTTTATCCTTGCTATAATGCTGTTTTATTCACCTAGACACCTTCATCTACCAGTGTTCCTCTTGGTTTTCCCCTTAGGGCTGAGCAAACAATGAGTACAGGAGGACAGAAAAGGTTAACCCTCGTCCCCCCAAAAAAGTACCAGAGAGGGCACTAGGCAGAGCACCCTTGGCAGTCCCCACTAGTAATGACCAGAGTGCTGACCGATGCCAAGCAGCAACACACAACAGATCATCTCACCTAAATATTAAATGTCTTCTGACCACAAATGAAGAGCAGAAAAAGAGACTTGGGGGAAACCAAATGATCACAAGGGACAGTAACTGAAAAAAGAGCGAGCAGAGTGAGTGTTGCACTGTTGAAAATACCAAATATAGGAAAGCCGAGGTGTGGCAGCGAATAGACCATTCATAGTATGACCATTTGTATTAGCCACTGCATAAGACAGGGTCAAAAAAGTTCTTTGGCCTGGTGCAGTATGACCGTTCTAGTCAGAGTTTCCCTTTGGGTAATGAAACTTGACTCTGGAACATGAACATTTTGCTGTAAGAAGCCACCATTCTCTGCAACCCTTTGTTAGAACTATATGTGTGCCCAGTGTGAAAGGGAGTTTCAAAATTGGTCAATTGAGGCAGGAACTTTCACAGCATGAAACAAATAAATTGCATCTTGGTGACAGAACTGCTTTTCTTTTCTCACTGTCGTGGTTTAACCCCAGCTGGTAACTAAGCACCACACAGCTGCTCGCTCGCTCCCCTCCCACCCAGTGGGATGGGGGAGAGAATCAGAAAGAAAAAGGTAAAACTCGTGGGTTGAGATAAGGATAGTTCAAGAGAACAGAAAGGAAGAAACTAATAATCATAATAATAACAATAATAGAATGACTTCAATACTAATAATAGGATTGGAATATACAAAACAAGTGATGCACAATGCAATTGCTCACCACCCTCAACCGATGCCCAGTTAGTTCCTGAGCAGTGATCCCTCCCAGCCCCACTTCCCCCCAGTTTCTATACTGGGCATGACATCACATGGTATGGAATACCCCTTTGGCCAGTTGGGGTGAGCTGCCCTGGCTGTGTCCCCTCCCAACTCCTTGTGCCCCTCCAGCCTTCTCGCTGGCTGGGCATGAGAAGCTGAAAAATCCTTGACTTAGTCTAAACACTACTTGGCAACAACTGAAAACATCAGTGTCTTATCAACGTTCTTCTCGCACTGAACCCAAAATATAGCACTGTACCAGCTGCTAGGAAGAAAGTTAACTCTATCCCAGCTGGAACCAGGACATGCACCCAAATTATCTAGAATGGGAGAAAAAGAAACCCATACAGAATCCTGAGAATTATGCACATTTTGGAAGTGTGGAAGACTGGAAAATTCTTCATATTGTCAGATTTCTCTTGCCCATAGAAATTATATGGTCAAATATTTTTCTCTGATAAATTGCCTCTTTTAGTGATAGCTCTTTACTACATGTCCAGCTTCAAACATAAGCTTACCACAGACCACTTGTAAATGCAGTGGTTTCTATTCAGTTATTTTACTATCTACCTATACCATGCTGCTCCTGAAAGCCCCTGTGCTAAAGCCAGAGTATTGAATAAGCTGTTAATTTAAACATTCAAGCCTTTACAGCAGAATGACCCAGAAACTGAGAATTTACCTTATTTTTTCACCCTCTCTAGTCTTCCTCTAAAGCAGCTATCACTAGAGTTACTGATTGCTGATTCCAATTTTACTACCTTCATTCCATGTTTACCTATTTCTCTTTATCACGAATGTTCCACATCAAATTAAAAAATCCATTCTCTCTTCAGATGCATTTTACCTTTAGCAATTAACATTATTCTAGGATGTTATGTTTTAGAGGAGATCTCAAGACCTTCATACTTTTTTCCAGCTTGGAAAACCACTATAGTACACAGATGCAATTAAGATATGAGCCTTGAGGCAGGACAACTTGCTCACTGAAAGCCAGTGTCCCACAAACCATTTGTTTGACCTAGTTCTTATTTTAAAAAATAATTTTAGTAGATGGATTTGCAAGGTATCTTTTCTAGTGCTTATTATGGTATAATTAGTCAAAAAAGAAATCCAGACCAATTACGAACTCATCCACTATCTTTGATATGTAAGATTTTTGCTTTAACCTCAGAGGCTGAATTTTCAAACCTGAATCTTTCTTCCTCTCCCACCCTGCCGCCCTCCATGGTAGCCCGTTCTTCCTTTTTCTTTTCCTCCCAAATACATCAACAACATATCCAAATAAGCAGTTCATATTTACTAATATTTTTAGCTGGTCTAGGCAAATAAACGTTAGCTCGAATTAATGCCCAGTACTCATAGATGTTATCATGTACTTTGTTGCTGTAGTGGTACTTTCAAGCACAATGCTGGCATACTGTGAGTAGGTTCTTTGGTGTCCTGGTTTTGGCTCGGATAGAGTTAATTTTCTTTCTAGTAGCGCGTATAGTGTTAAGCTTTGGATTTAGGATGAGAAGAACGTTGATAAGACACTGATATTTTCAGTTGTTGCCAAGTAGTGTTTAGACTAAAGTCAAGGATTTTTCAGCTTCTCATGCCCAGCCAGCGAGAAGGCTGGAGGGGCACAAAAGGCACAACATTTATTTCAATTTTGCACTTTTATCTGAGACTTTGAATTTAGTTTGGGAAATTGTAGTGACAGCCTATGAATTTTGGTTTCATTATGTTGTCTTTATTTTCAATGACGTGATTACCAAGCCATCTCACTTGTCAGTGGGAGGGGACACAGCCAGGCCAGCTGACCCAAACTGGCCAACGGGGTATTCCATACCATGTGACGTCATGTCCAGTATAGAAACTGGGGGGAGTTGGCCTGGAGGTGGGGGACTGGGGAACTAACTGGGTATCGGTCAGTGTGTGGTGAGCAATTGCACTGTGCATCCTTTTATTATTATTGTCATTTCATTATGTTATTATTATCATTATTAGTTTCTTCCTTTCTGTTCTTTTAAACTGTTCTTATGTCAACCCAGGAGTTTTACCTTTTTTTTCCCTGTTCTCTCCCCCATCCCACTGGTTGGGGAGGAGTGAGTGAGCAGCTGTGTGATGCTTAGTTACTGGCTGGGGTTAAACCATGACATTTGGAAAAATATATTTCATCTTTTTGTATACTTTTGCAGTAAATTTTGCCACCACACACTGGTTAAACAAGAGTGCATATTACTTGTGAAACTACAAGTGAATGGGTCAAAATCATCCTCAGCAAATTCATGTAATTATATATAAATCATTAATGTTTACATTTACTCATCTATTGTTCTTTTTTTCTTTTTCTTTCTTTTTCTTGGCATACTGTTCTAGTTCTGTGCTTGGTGGAGACTGCAACTGATACAGACTGAGGTCAGCAGAGAAATTCATGTGATTTCAATGGACTTAGATCAATTCTATACAGTGTTAACCCTAAAACATCTGGTTTACTTTAGAGGTATTACCTACTACTCTAAGCTTTGGCACTCTTTTCAAAATATGAACAGATTATTTTTTTTTTCTGCTTTGTTTTTCAATACCTTCCTATCAAGGAGTTAGGGTTTGGACTTTACTTTTTTCTTTCTTTTCTTTTCTTTTCTTTTCTTTTCTTTTCTTTTCTTTTCTTTTCTAAAAATAATTTTTTTACCTTCTATTCTTTCTTACACATCTTCTTTTTTTTCCATTTTTGCCGTTCTCTTAATTTTTTTTCTCTTCTTCATTCCAGTTTCACTTTCTCAGATGTTTAAAAGCACAGTGCTTGAGTTTCTGACAATTACAGTTAGTGTCAGCTCTCTTTTTCTTCTTGTGCTGAACCAGCTTTTAAAAGCCACACCAGCTCTCTCAGCAGGTGACTGCTGACTTGTACTGCTAGAAAATCACAGCTTTCTAGACAGTCAGTCAATGCCAGAGGAGGAAAGCTGCCTTGTGGCAGTTTTAATGACCTAAATTGAATTGGTACAATTGGGTGAGGAAGGCTTGTGCATTACACAGCTGATTAAGAATTGCATAATCTATAATTCTATTGCACCAGAGAGTGCCAGGTGACTCTTCATGTCAGTAAATGAGGACAATATATTTAGCAGCATGGAAATTCACACTTGAGGCTCTTTTTTATGGCTACTGTATTTTTCACCTAAACCTGAAACGCCTGAGTAAATATAAGGATACCAGAAATGTATATATTAAACCCAGGAGAGTAGCAAGTTGCTATCTATCTGTATTTTCTGACAATAAATCATTGGCACTTTATTCCCATGGTACTAGTTAGGAGTGTTCTGAAGAAGTGACTCAAATATCATGACTCAATGGCTCTCAAAGTAGTCTGCTGGGGAATATCCTAAGACTTGAAAATTTATTTTAGAAAAAACTTTTTTATTTTTCTGTTAAGAACAAAGATTTTAAAACTGTCTCCTGCATAATTTTATGGGGTACATTATCAGAGGACTTTGGTTACTTTAGAGGTACTTACTTAGGCCACATTATTAGCGCACTTAGGTTCTTCTTCTTTTTCCCCTTTTGGTTATGATAGGACTGTTGCTTAGATGGGACAACTCACCTGTGCAAAGTGGGCATGGTGCTGGGTAAGAGACGTATGGGGATAGGGACGAGGGATTTTGGCTGAGTTACAATACACGGACAACCATACGGGAAGTCTGTATATGTTCAGAGGAGTAAGAGAGAAAAGAACATGTTCCACAAAAAAAATTGTGTTATTTTATTTCAATTCCAGAGAAAAGGGTTACAAAGAGTATTTTTTAACAGAGAGAAACTGTTTGTTCTTCCTTTGGTAGTCCTTTCGTGCCATGTAGGGCAGATTGTTAAGTTACACACTAGAAGTACTGAAATCCCTATTCGGCTCTTCTTATTCAAGCAAAGCTGTCACTGATTTCAATGGCAGCTCTGCCTGATTAAAAAGAATTGAATAGAGCCCTGAAGCAATGGTGTTCTGTCCTTGTCTTTGCTCTTCTGGCCCTTAACCATTACTTTTAAAGAGCTTGAAGCAATAGTGGCACCAGCAGTGTTTCAGGTGAACAAGCAAAAGGATAAAAAACAATATCATGAGTTGTTTCAAGTGCTACTACAAGAAAAGCCGGTTTGTATCATATTGAAAGAATGGAAAAAGGAAGAACGCATACAAACATTTTTCAAGTTTCTGTGGTGTTTTAAATACATAAAACATTGACATATAATAAAAATGTGTAAGGTTTGTTACTACTTCTATTTATATTCATATGAGTATACTAAGTGGAACGCCATGTTTATGCCTATTCCAAGGTTATAACCACTGCATTGCTAACTCCAGCCCAATATTGACAGACATTAAAAAATGACCTTTTTTTTTATTGCCACACTGGAATTACTAAATAAAATGCCAATTACATTGTTTTATATAAAGAGCTGAGGCAGGGATTGTTAGAATTAAGAGCACAACTCCTTACAGTATTTACTGAGAAATATGATTGAATAAAGGTATGTTAGAAAAATATTGGACTTTTCAAGGTTTGAACACAAAGGTCTGCAGCAGTGGGATTGATACAACTAAATATAAATACTTATATTGGAGTCCATCAGTTTATAGTCCTTTCATAGTCAGGTAAAAAATAACTGCTTTTAAGATGTGATTAATATGATTTAGATCTCTGCTTTCAGTTAGAGGTATAACTGTATGTACAGAAACGAGGCTATGCTGACTAGCTCAGAGATGAACCATGTACATTCATGCACATGAACATGTTTAAAAATACATATATTATTATACATAGGTGGAGAATCATAACCACTGGAGGTGGTTTAATCTTGGACAGTAGGAAAGACTGTTAACAAAAATTAAAAATAAATCTAGCAAGCTTGGTCCCACTCCTCTTTTTCTCTGCTCCTCCAACAACTCAAGCTCAGCCTCAGAAGTCCCTGGCACAGGAGATTCCTAGTCCCAGATCTTAACTTGCAGTCATCTTCCCCACAGAATAGCTAATATTTATCGGACAAAGTACTGTTCTTGCCTCCTGCTAGGATTATACATTCAAAAATGCATATCAGTATCTTCAAAACAAAGCTGTGTCTATCATTTCACTCAAAAGATAGAGAACACATAACGCAAAGGGTTAAATCAACAGAAGCCTGTGCGCATTATTCCTCCTCCTGGCATTTTTTTTTTTTCCCCCAAATATATCTGTTAAAAAAATCTCCTTGGTACCAAATCTACTTGGAAGCATCTATAAGTCAAGTCTACCAGACCTTTTTTTTCCAGTTCCAGACTATTTCCTTCAATATACATTCAGCTTTGACTTGAATCCCTTGTCCAATGCTCTCTTTCAGACTCCAGCCTCTTAGACATATCTGTTCTGTTTAGACCAGAAGGATAGATCAAAGTTCCTGATTCTGGAAGTTGATGGAAAGTTATTTTGACAGGATGAAACCAAATAGGAAATAAAGTTCTCCCAAGGATACCTTATTCCCACAACAGTTTTGCCTTTCCTTTAAGGATGAAAGGAAGTAAAACAGCACCTAAATGAGCTAGATGTGCTCCATAAATTCTCACAGGAGACTACCACGCAAATAGCTTGAATGTATTTGGTCCTCCAATAAAACCTACACTGAGATTCCCTGACTTTCTTTAACATTTGGCAGATTTAGCAGAATGCTGTATTCTGACCTTGTCTTCTCCTCCCATAGCTTTTTTGGGTGTCTTGACGATCCCATCAGATTAAGCCATCATGACTCAATTTATTTCCACCTGTATTTTTCATGCAGTCATTTTTCAGCAAACCCATAAAAAGAAAAAATAAGTCACTCACTGCAGCACGGATTCATGTTTCCCAAATCATACAACCATTCACAAAGCTAGTTGCAATTTATAGACTTGTGTATTGTGGGTAACATTATTTCTACTAGAAGAATGTTTTTATGTAGCACCCAGCAGAATACAGTTAATAATGCATTGCTTAGCATTTTGAATAATTTTAGCAAAGGAATAATTTTAGCACTATAAACTTACTTGAGATGACTCTTTCCCCTACAGACCTTGTTTATGGCTCTGCTCATAAAATCATTACATATCTTGTTGACTTAGCTCTCTGGCTTTCTTTTCAGAGTAAATATAAACCAAAATGAAGTAAATTAAAAAGGTGCATTCCTCAATGAAAAACTTGAAGGTGTTCACAGAATGCACTCTAAAAAAGCTCTTTCAATTGAAGCTTATTTAATATGTCTGGTTTGATTGGAATTCATTGTAAAGAGTTGTCAAAAATCTGTGCATTTCTGATCTCTTGCTTATTCTCTATGTGGATACTACTATCACTTAAGGCTTAAGCCATGAATTAACATATTCTTAGAACTTCCACATACTCAGTGTATAAAACTGATTATCATTCTTGCTGTGAAGTTACGGTTAAATACACATATCCAGCATGATTTTATTTAATAGTTTCAAATTTCTACAGACTCTCCATTTTGAAACTCGAACCTGGAAGGGATAGCTTAATTCACTGACTCTAGCTCCTTGATCTAGCATTAAAAACTATTATTCTTTCCATAAACACAGGAATCTCTGTGTTAAAAGCAGGTGGGTTTTGGCTGGGGTTTTTTTTTGGTTGGTTGGTTTCGGCACTGTTTTATTTTGGCTTAAATGATTACCTTACCTCTGTGTGGCATACCTACAACTCTTAGATTTCATTTATGAGGTTAAATGAGCCAAGTTTCCTCTCCTCTCCTCTCCTCTCCTCTCCTCTCCTCTCCTCTCCTCTCCTCTCCTCTCCTCTCCTCTCCTCTCCTCTCCTCTCCTCTCCTCTCCTCTCCTCTCCTCTCCTCTTGTAAAACACACTTTCCATTCCCTTGATTATATTATCTCTTTCCTCTCCTTGATTCCTTTTGACTTCTTTTTCTGAAATCTGATTGACCACGGCCGTACCCTGATGAATATATTTGCTAGAAGTAATATTCCTTAATTCCACTGAAAAATTTATCAACTGATGCGTCTTACACTAGCATTTCTCTTTCACAGATAGACAAGGCTCAGAGTTCACCAAGATGCTATGATCAAACTCTTGTCCTCTTCCTTCTCAGTTTTCGGCTGATAACTCTGCTGACAAAAGCTTTTGCTTGTTAAAGCACAAAGTGTGTAGCTTCACATCTGCGCTACACACATTTCATTTCATTTCTATCACTGCAGTTCTCAAGGTCATCAAGTTCTTTCTACAATATTCCTAACCACTGCTTGATGATGTTTCCAACACAGTGTTTTTGGCAAACTTCATTATTACTTTTCTAATATCCATGCCAAGATCACTAATGAAATTATTAAATAAGATTGATTCCTGGGCTGATCTTTGATCTGCTGGTAACCAGTCTGATACTCTTCCTTTTTTCATATTACTTTTTTGCATCCTGTTTGTAACAAGCTGCTTATTCACCTTATAAGTCCTCTATTAATCTCTGGCCTTTTTCCCCATATAAAACTAGTATTGCCCATGTTGTGCCACAGTAACTACTGAAATTCAGGTTAATGGTGTTTATCACTTTCCTTTTCTTCTTTTGCATGAAAAAAATAAATTTATTTAAGAGTGTTGTGATATTGATCTGTCATAATTCACCTTTCCAAACTTGTCTTGCACTTTCTCCCAGTTTCTATATACCTCCATGTATTCTCTTCTTTAAAGTCTTCTCCATAGTCCAGGATTTTGAGTCTTACTGAGAACAAACTTACAGACATATAATGGCTCAGGTCATAACTTTCCTGACTGCAAATGAAGGTACAAAGTTTTCAGTTTCTCCATCTTATAATACCTTCCTGACGTCATGAAATTACAAAAATCATCTTCTATCAAGCCTGAAACTTGTTTTCTATCACCTTTACAACTTAGGTGCTTTTCTCTGCTCCTCTCAGCAACTTTGGCCTCTTCAGAGATGTGCTTGATAGAGTACCATGGGAGAAAGCCCTGGAGGGAAGAGGGGCCCAAGAAAGCTGGTTAATATTCAAGGATCACCTCCTCCAAGCTCAGGAGCGATGCATCCCAACAGCAAGGAAGTCAGGCAAAAATGCCAGGAGACCTGCACGGATGAACAAGGAGCTCCTGAACAAACTCAAACACAAAAAGGAATCCTACAGAGTACTGCGTTCAGCTCTAGGGCCCCCAACATAAGAAGGACATGGACCTGTTGGAGCGGGTCCAGAGGAGGACCACGAGGATGATCAGAGGGCTGGAGCACCTCTCCTGTGAAGACAGGCTGAGACAGGTGGGGTTGTTCAGCCTGGAGAAGAGAAGGCTCCAGGGAGACCTTACAGCAGCCTGCCAGTACCTAAATGGGGCCCATGAGAAAGCCAGAGAGGGACTTTTTACAAGGGCAGGTAGTGAGAGGACAAGGGGTAATGGCTTTAAACTGAAAGAGGGGAGATTTAGGTTAGATGTAAGGAAGAAGTTCTTCACCGTGAGGGTGGTGAGGCACTGGCACAGGTTGCCCAGAGAGGTTGTGGCTGCCCCATCCCTGGCAGTGTCCAAGGCCAGGCTGGATGAGGCTTTGGGCAACCTCGTCTGGTGGAAGGTGGCCCTGCCCAGGGCAGGGGGGTTGGAACTAGGTGATCTTTAAGGTTCTTGCCAACCCAAAGCATTCTATGATTCTGTGAAGACAAATCCATCACGCTGCAATACAGATCCTTGATAATATTATGACATTTATGTTCAGGAAACTCCAAGAATCCTTGAAAAATCAAGCTCTGTTATTCCACATTCTCAATGATTTTAATTACCATTTTGGCTTCTCAAACATTTTCTCTTTTATGTTTGAATACTTTGGTTTTGGTTTTATTTTAATTTCTTCCTCTGTTCTTAATACAATTTCATTTCACTTATTACCCTTCAACTCTGTACTGTCCCTAAAATAAAGACAGCGGTTTTTGGTTCAGTGATATTTGCTGAAAAAAAATGTGTAGGCTCTGTTCTCTGTGAATATCTGGGCAATTATTGAAAATATTTCTCAGTTTGAAGTTTAATTAAAAGTAGGTTTAAGTTTAAAAGCAACTTATTAAGCTTAACTGGGAAACCTCTCCAGCTTTTTGCAGTTTTCCGGACAGACTTCTTTCTCTTCCATACTCTCACGTATTTTGTGTCTGCCTGTTTCTCCTCTTGAGAGCAACCACATTATTGTGCAGTTCTCTTCTTTTTCACTAGTTCAATCTTCTCATCTGTCACTAATCTTAAGTAAGCATCCATGTTTTTACCTGATAAAGCTTATTTGGTTACAGAATTTTGTTGGGTAGCTGTGCCCACAAAACAAATGAGCATTCAGGAGAATATGAATAAAATGTTCATATTGATGTAGTTACATAAAATGTTCTTAGTGTATGCCAGGTGCATTATGAAGTGACATATTAATGACACCTGTGGTACAGACACCTGTGCTTGAAAGACAAGAAGGCTGCTTCGAATTTTTGTCCAAGTAAAAAAAAAAGAAAAATTAATATCTGTCCTGTAGCAGTCTGTCAGACATGAGGTGTATATGCTGGTAAGACATGAATGCCAAATATGATGAACTCCTTATACGCCTCATCCATTTAACCAACCAGCTGCTCACAAATGGAATTTTAAAAAGCAAAAATAATGATGAGGGTAAGAAGTTTTCCACATATGTAATTGCAACAAGACGTTGGAAGACCAATGAAAAAGATGAAAATTCATGGTAAAAAACTCACCTAAGAGGATAAATATGACTTTGTTAATATATAAGGAAAGCCACTGCTAGTAATCTTTGGATTTGAGCTGCTGGATTACCGAACTCTTTCTCTTTCCATTTGATTAATTGCATGCCAATAGTTTTATTTGTTGTTTGCTTAAATAAAGGATGAATCTTGTGTCAAGGTGTGTGAATATTTTGAAGAGGCAGATGTACTTTGGAGGAGCTAAGTATGACTAGCAGATGACAAGCCAAACTTTTGAACTGCACCACTAGGGCAAGAGTTGAATGGCTCAAAACAGAGAACAGTTACACATCCAGCTTCCTCTGTTATCCACATCTGATGGGTAAGACTCCGTGGGAGATGTTCAGCTTCATGTTCAGATGATGGGCTGGCCTTGTGCATAAGTGCTGATGTTCAGGATGATTTAAGTAGACATCTAAGGTATACCGAAGATAAGATCTATGAAAGGTCGTAGGAGAGGGTGACGACATTGTAGAACGGCATGCCATAGCAGAAAATACTGATGTAGCCATTTACAATGAACTATAAATGATTCCATTTTTAAAAAAACTTTATGGTAAGCACAGGCAAATATGACAACAATAGGAGCAATAAGAAGAAAAATATATAACTTAAAAAAAAATAATCATACCTTAGTGAAATGACTGCATGAACATCTTTAGCCGTCTAAAACTCAAGTATTAGATGTTTAACAAGCTCTGGAATAAAATTAAGTCTATCTATATACGGGCTAGAAATACCTAAGCCTGTTTGGGTTTTTGGGGGGGGGGGGGTGGTTGGGTTTTTGTGTTTGTTCTTTTTTTGTTTGGTTTTTGTATTTTATAGCTATGTAGGGAATGTTTACTTTGTAGAGAATAACAGGAATATCAGTGTAGATTTAATATAGCACATTACTAGTCTCATTAGATATTTTGGATGAATGAAGCAATGGGTTCTATATTCTACAGCAATTCACTTGCATGTGTTATTTCAACTAAAGCAGAGTATTTCCTTAGTGCAGTCTTTTCTTGGCAAGCTTTATGAGCTTTCAAATATTTTTTATAAAGTTTAAGTGTTTGGTGTATAAATGAAGGAGGAATTGAGTCACTTCTTCATTGGAGGCAAGATTAATAAAATTATTTAGTAGCTAACAAAGAACAGAACATCTTATAGGCTTTCTTGAGTTGTTTTCAATGTGAGTGCCATAGGATTTTAGTTGCTTCCTGAAACAAGGATTAGATCAATTGCTGTTACCATCATTGGTGAAAAAAAAAAATAATTACATAATGCTCAGTTGGCTGCTGACTCACCTTGATACCCTAATTGCCTTATGAAGTGTTGTTCGGTGTCTTCTAACACTTTGTGGGGGTTTAGGATGCAGAAGTTCTTTATAGCTCACACGGACCTTTTAGTTTGCTGGAGAATAACCCTTATACCTGCCACTCAAATAACCAAGAAGTCAAAGATCCAACTGAAAACATTCAGGGGCACAGCCAGGATATATGAAGTCTGTACTTTAAGACTGAGATGGGACTGGATGAGAGCCACCGATGGAAGATTAGCATTATTCAGGATTCTTTCTAACCATTCTGGCTGGACACTTTTGGCAATTCTGTGCCAGTATTCATAATTACTCTTCAAAGAAAATAAATGGGATCTCTAAAATTCTTCCTATCTTCCTATTAGTAATGTGAAAAAACTAAGGGAGAAATAACCTTGAGGCGTAGTTTTCAAGTTCTACTTGAACTAGGTAAGGGGAAAAAAAAAAAAGAAAGACCTCAAATCTAGGTATCTACTGCTTCCTTTAAATTATAAGATTACTGCATATTATGAATTGCCACAATGAAAAAAAAAAAAAAAAAAAAAAAAAAAAAAGTAGTGTTTTGAAGGGCTGAAAAGCAATACTTTAAATTGCTTTTATTTATTATATGTCTCAATGTAATTTATAAGTTATGAAATATTTGCAAAGTTCGTTTTATATTATATCCAGTCCCTTTACTGGTTCTTCCTAAGCAATTCAATAACACAAGTATTTATATATTTTTTTTTCTTTCACAGCTGAAAACAAAAAAAAGGAATACCTGACATAAATCCCTATGGTGATCACTGTCTTCTAATTTCTTTTTTTGCAGTCCAGTGCCTCCATTTCAATAAAGATGATATCATTATGCCATTACTTTAATTATAATATTCCATATCTTATCAAAATAAAAAGTCAGTATATTTTTCCCAGGGGCTATAATTCTGTAGAGTGCATGTCTGAAGTTCAGACACATTTTTAAGCATACAGCACTGAAAGACTACCATTTGGGAATTAATGATTTACAATATATTTATTTATGGCTGAAGAGAAAGTTTTCTTTATTTTTTTCTGTCTTGTGTACATACAGTTCATGTTTATGAATGAGTTATAAACAAATATTAGCACATTGAAGAAAAACTGAACAGAGGGAAAATTCTGTTATTCTAGCTCTTTGGGGGTACATACCCAAAATACATCCTTTAAAAAGAAACATTTTTTTTTCATAGTCAGACCTTAGAAGCTGTGAGTAACGGTGATGAAGCACACTATTGGACAGACGGTTTTCTTTTCAAAGTCATCTTCACTTCTTCCATTGTATTCATTTTGGTATTGCAACACTACTGAATTAGGATTTCCTATTAGTAAAGTTCACGGCTGGGGAATTGACCTTCAGGGGATGATGGATCTGAAAACTGGGTGCAAAACCACAGGGCTATCTCTGTTAATTAGAAAGAAGCAAGTAGAAATAATAACTGTGAGTCAGAAAATATTAAAATTTATCTCTTGAGAAACTCTTTTAAGCGAGGGAAGAAAAAACCAGCAAAACAACGTAACTTCCTTTATGACCTTTCTCATTTAGATTTCAGTGTTGAACACTGATGGTCAAAACATAAATAACTACAGGAGTGGTAGTGTGAGACTCCTAAAATACCTGTGCTTAGTGAGAGGAGTTAATGACAAAGACAGTCTGAAATAGAAGTGAGCTGTCATTTTCCAGTTTTATCTGAATCCTCTGTTTTACTGCAACATTAACTTCACTATTTGACATCTCTCCATTTTAAGCAGTGCAAGCTACTCTTATTTTTACTGTTGAGTGCCGTAGCTGGGAGTTCAGAGGCCTTTTACCTTTGGGTTGTTGGTCAAGGTTCCCCAAAGTCTGGTATGTAGCATACATTCTCTGACTGAAGGTCTCTTATCTGTTGATTTATTTATTACTTCTTTTAACACTTTGCAGTGCAATACCTGGCACACTTTTCTTAATTAGTTTAATCTTACAACATTTGTCAGATATAGGAAAATAACACCGTATCTAACCAGGTAAATCTGAAGCACATTTTATTTTTACTAATTCTATTTCCATTCCCTTTCTAACGCTCGTTGTGCCAACCACAGCAGAATTCATCTCACCTAACCTTAGACATTATAAATTGATTTTTTAATCTTAGCTCCCTCTAAGGACAATGAAAAGAGATAGAAATGATTCAGGGAGTCATTTCTTCTGCCTATTCATGTAGTCAGAGTTGCTTCTCTCTTGTCTGTAGAAGCTGACTTTAAGCTACACGCGTATGTGGTGGGTCAGTCTTGGCTAGCTGCCAGACCCCCACCCAGCCACTCTCTCAAAGACTGTCATAGGCAAAGTAGTCTCAAATTGGGGAAAATTAATTGAATTTGTTGTCACTTAAAATAGACTTGGAGAGTGAGAAGCAAAGATAAATTAGAACACTCGCCCCCCACCCCAACACTCCTCACCCCTTCGTTCCCAACTCCTCTACTTCCTCCCCCACCCCAGCTGACACCTAACGAGCTGTCCACAGCAGCCCCTGTCTGCCCATCCTTCCTCCTCACGCTGTTCCTCTGCTCCAGCGTGGGGTCCTCCGTGGGCTGCAGTCCTTCAGGAAAAACCTGCTCCCATGTGGCTTCTCCAGGGGCCGCAGTTCCAGTCAGGAAAACCGGCTCCGGCCCAGTCTTCTCCACCGGCTGCCGGGGAACCTCTGCTGAGGCGCCTGGAGCCCCTCCTTCCCTCCTCCTCCTCCTCCTCCTCGTTGGTGCTGGCAGGGCCGTTTCTCACACTTTTTACCTCACTCCTGACCGCCCGTGTCACGTTTCTGCCCTTTCCCACCCAGGTTTTCCCCCACCACCACCTTGGCTGCGGGGCTGAGCCGTGCCCGGCGGTGGGCGGGTTGGAGCCGGCTGGAACCGGCTGTGTCCGGCGCGGACCCTCCTCACAGAGGCCGTCTCTGCGGCCCCTCACCGCCAGCCCCTATAACACAACATCTTGATGGTTAATGATAGGTAACATGAATGAATTTCTGAGAGAATGAGTCCTTAAACAGGTAGTAGATGGGGTGTTTTTTGTGGAGAAGACTTTTTAGGACTGTAGGACTATACTTGCACGTGTATGGCATGTATACAGTCCCACAAGAAACTGAGTCAAACCAAATTAAAAGTTTTGGACCATGCATTTATTTTGCATGTAGGTGATTGTTCATATTCAGTTTTGATTTCTATTTTCTGAATGTTTTTGTATTTATTGGTTTAATTATTACTATTATTTCTAAAATTACTTGTCCTTAGGTTGTTTAAACAGTCAGTTTTGAGAGCTCAGAACTCAGTTTTTAAGATTCAGAACATACACCTTTAGACCAAATTTTAGTATAGAGATTTGCTTTTATTTGGATGCCACATGAATAACCAAATTATTAAAGTCAACTTGGCAGTAGCCAGTAGTTTCTGCTGGGAAAACTGTGACCACAAGATCACTTACTACAGATGCTGAGTCTTCTAAATGGTTAGTGCTCGATGTTATAAAATGTGAAAGACAGTCCAGGTAACAATACCTGCTAGTAGAACACGATCACCTTCCGGAGGTATAATAAAAATATACACACAGATCCAATAACATGTAAGACTCGAACTCACATCTTTTGCACTGCAGCATGTGTTCAAGGCCTTGGATTGAGTGTATTAGGAAATCCAGACCTCCAAATATATACTTCCTTTGAGGTCCTTAAGATGGATGGGACTTCCTTATGGAGACCTTCGGAGTAGTTAGCACTCTCTGCTGTCTATATAGGGAATCTCCTACTCTAGTGACCTTCACATAAATTAGGTGGACTGGATTCTCAATATTCTTCTGGAGTTAAGGTTTGTAATTTAATTCAAAATATTTAAAAATGTGAAATAAAGAAACAATACGTCAAACTGACACTGGAGTCAAAAGTGTTCATTTCTGTTGAAACTGAGTATTTCTATTAAGTCTAAAATGACTTTTTGGTTAGGGGGTTAATTTTGGTGATATATTTGAAGTATTTAATTTCAGCTAGACAATTTTGCCGAGTTTTTTTTCAGTTCATCCAATGAATCAAAAAATTTCTTATTCACACAGGTCTACTGTGCTGAAAACACCATGGTGAGTAGGGTGCCAAGAGATACAATTCACGCATCTCTGCAGATCAGTGAAGCTGGTGCCGCTAATACAGTTTCTTCAAATGGAATGGAAGACCATATAAATTATCATCAGAATGGGAATTAATTTATATTATATAGCTGTTTGACCTTGCTAGTTTCTGATACAAACAGAATGTTAAAATTCACGATAGTGAGGAGAACATGCAAAGGTATGGTATAACCTGTTGCTTGTTAAAAGAAGACCTGCATAAAAACATCATTCCCTAACTAGCTTCCACCCATCCTCAAAAAGGATGTTACCAGTATAAAGCACAGATAGCCATCTCAGAACACAAAGCCAGCTAAAATACTTAAAATAACTTTTAAAATATCAAGCATCAGTGGAAAAAGAAGATAATGCTGAAAATGTCCTCCACTTATTGAGTAAAACAAGACTTAAAAAAAGGAAAGTTTTTACTTATTTAAAAATATTTCTTAGTATTTTCTGACTGTACTAACATCAGAAAATATCCCCAACTAATTCCCATGTTAATCTCAAATCTGATCAACAATATTTTATACAGTCCCTTGTTAATGTTATAGAAGATACTGAGCAAATAATAAATTCCTTTCTTTGTTGCTAGTATATTTGGTAAGCAAGGCTGGTGATACCAACTCAGGTACAAAAGCTTTTGCTATATCCCTCTGGAGTTTTTACTCATCTCTTCCATCTTTAAAAGAAGTCTAGAAATGTAAATAACAATTGTAGTAGGACTAGATGGCTCAGGGAATTAGTAATCAGATTCAGAGTCTTTTCTTTCTTTCCTACTAATCTAAATCTAGCTTGACTTGTTACCAGAGGTTGTTGCTAGATAACAATTCAATGGAATATGCTTATTTTTTACACTTATTTGTGACCTCAGCCTATGGCAGAGCCCTCACCTATAAAATTGTTCTGTTGCTAGTAGTAGCAATAAAGTTGTCATGACCTGAATTGGTATAGATACAGAATTGGTTTTTTTCCCCGCAGCCTCACAGGACAGTGTGGGAACCTTATGCTGCAGCTCCCCATGGTGCAAGCAAAGAGTAATTTTTTTTCCGGGGATGACAGGAAAATATTTTCATGAGCATGAAAATTCACCTGTTCTAACAAATGAAGAAGGGCGGTATGGCAGAGGGAGCTCTGACAGCAGTGGGTAGAACAATAGTGTTACAAACATGTCAAACTTGAAAGGAGCTACATTAGCAAGTCAATCTCAAGCAAGTAACCTCCTTTGGGAAGACTCTTTGAAAGGAGAAGTGCAGTTAGCAGTCTAGCTGTGTCACTTCTCATTTATACATTTTTTTAAACAGCCTTCTTGGTCAAAAACATCCTCATTAACTTTATTTTCTATTTTCAGCATGCATTTATTATAGCTAGTTTACTCCATTCAGTTTAATATGTCTGCTTTTAATTCATTTCTTGACTTTGCAACCGAGACAGTAGCTACAATGAAGAATTTTGCTGAACATTTTCTGAAAGTGCATGTGAAGTGCATATCTCCTTTGTCTAGGTTGACAGCCATATCCTCTGAGAATTCCAATGAGTTAGTGAGTCTTTACCTCCCTTGTCTCTCCTTAGGCCATTTTAAAATAATGGCATTATGTTGGCTACTCTCCAGTCCTCTCAGATTTCACTTGATCTATTTTGAAGACCAGAAGTATATAAAAATGTCTGCCAATGCTTCTTCAATTTCTCTCCTTACTTCCTTAACCCTTTTGGACATACAGTGTTTGGTCGTGGCCCTATCAATTTTAAAAGCCATTTCACCTTATAATAACCATACCTGACACACTCTGTACATTTCCTAATTCCTAATCATCCATCTCCATAAATCTGATTTCAGATGTAGTCAAATATCTACTCTCATCTTTTATAAGGCCATATATAACCATTATTTAATGTATCCTCAATCCCCTTATACTCTTTCTAAGGGATAGGTTGCAACGTTAAAGTTTCTTTCAGCAATAAGGATATGTCTAGAACTCAGGACTGGGCTAGAGAATTAGTTTTCATTCAGAATTGCAATAAATTTTCTGTTTCTTTCCTGCTTTAGGGAGGAAGCAGCCTGCAACTGAATTATAGCTGTGATAGTTATTTGCTTCTTCATGACAACTTGCTGACCCAGAGACATTGTTCTCCTCAATGCCCTGCAGTCTGCAGGTTTGCAGCCTTGCCAGGGAAGCAAGAAGTGCTTTATACTTCTTTGCTTCTCTGCATGGGCATGTCAGAATCATAATGATTAGCTCTTGAAAGGACCTCCAGAAGCTATGTAGTCCATCCTCTTGTCCCAGGGTAAAATCAGCTATACCAAAGCTTATTTGTGTTATCTATTCTTAATAGTCTTCAGTCATGGAGATCCCATAACCTCCTTGAGCAATCTGTTCAATGCTTATTTAAATTTTAGCTTTACAACCTTGCCTTAATTTTATTCTATAATTCTTAGAAACAAGATTAAAAAATAATGTATGCTACTTCACACATTACAACAATTGAAAAACCTCTTAATGTTTCTGCATGTGAGACACTGATTATGCCTAACAAAAGTTTAGAGACAGAGCCTGGGGCTGATCCTAAACACTTACAAGATCTATTTGATGTGAGCTGTCCCAGTGAAATCAAGATGACAGCTGATTATAAATATTTTATATTGTTGTCTACCAATGTTTTTTAGCTGTAAAATTTTTCAGTATTGAGCAGTATGCTAATTCAGAGGTACTTTTATAAATACAACACTGATCCTAGCTGGATCATGTGCAGGAAGTGAAACCAGAGCCTCTGAATCTAACAGAAAAAGCTGTTGCTATCTGAGTCATGTTCTTAGTTATATCCATTTGAAAGCATTATTAAATTAGGAAATCTCTGTATGAGTCTTCTCTTCCTGATCACTGGACAAAGCCCAAAATTATGTTGACATGACTGCTTCAAACTAATGCTAGATATTTTAAAAAAAACAAGCCAACATACCAAACACATCTGTTGATATCATATAATGGTCAGTATCAAATAACGATCCATCGTGGATCATCAGAGTCACAGAATCTTTCACTGAAGCAAAGGTTCACCTCAGTTACTTTCCTGAGACCACAGGTTGAGGCTGAATACCTGTGCAGGTACCACAGGCCACCTGAAATAATGCTGACTCATTACTCTGCTGTAACTTTTGTGTTTGTTTTTTGAAGAATTTCTGATTGGGTTTCATTAGGTGCAATGAAGATTTCCACATTAAAAATTTAGAGAGTAGAATTCAAATACTGGTTATGAGGACCCACTGCTGTTGAGTGTGTCAGTCATACTGTGACCCTTTTAAAGACCATTTCTAAAGTCATTTTTAGGAGCAGGAAATTTGTCCTGGAATTCCACACTTTCTAAAGACACTAGCCATTTAGAAAATTTGCCTCTGCCTCTTACATTACAGTTTGTAGTGGTTACTGAGCAAGCACACCATGATGTTCCTTTGATAAGGTAGGGAGAGGAAGATAGATTGAATTGTATCAACTAAAACCATGTCCTAAATTCTTCTCCTTCCTTTTTTTCTTTTTTTCTTTTTTAAAGTAGTTTCTCTTTTTTAAATCTTTGCCCCATTTTTTATTTTTTACATCTTTCCCTATGTTAAGTCCCAGAGAAGAGGACCTCAGCGATGCGCTCCTTTGTCATATATTGTTCCTACTCAACTTTAATCGCGTAGCTCTGTATAACTGACCTTTGTCTTGCATTGCATTGCAAATTACAACCCAGGTTGTCTTTATGCTTCACTAATAGATGTGTTACGTGCTGGATTGCTGAAAATCCATTGTCATGCTTTAAGCAAAACACTTCTAAGAAAACAGAGCCCTATCAGAGCTCACAGAAAGTCTAGCCATATTCTCTATCATTTGTTACATTAAAATTTTAACAGGGGTTTCTCAAAGGCAAGGGTATCAGCCCAAGCATACGAAGAAATCTTCATAGACCAAGGAAACATGACTCATATACAAAACCAAGCACTTCTTTTTAGTCTAGTTAATGTATTATCAGGCCAATCAAAGAGTTATGAGACCAGTTACAATTATGTTAGCACTTGTAGTCCAAATCCCTAATTTTTGTAGCTCATCCCAGATAAAGATACAGTTCAAAGTTATATACAAAAACTTTCTGGTATCTATCCCTTTTTCTGCTGTTTTGGTGTCATCCAACACTGAGGGAACAGACAGGTCCTTTTAGGGAACCCTGGCAGAATCATGATGGCACTTAATAGTAGTTACAATTAAAGCTTTGTTTTCTTAACAGAATTTAATGATTAGTATAGCACAGAATTTATTATTAGAATGGCATGGGATTTCTACAAGCAGAATCAATATAGTGCAACCTGTAAGTAGTGTAATATAGAATTTATAATACCACTTAACTTCTGAATTCTAATGACCTAAACCTTAACTTAACTTATGACTTCTAATCACCTGGACCCTCTTGCAGGTCGGGTCAGATCTTAATACATGGTGTGTTGTATCATTATAAACAATCATATCTAGACTTGAAAATCATATAAAAAAATAAGTCACTCACTCAGTCCTCAGAGGAAGCAGAGGATAGTGGAAGCGTACCTGGCTACCTGGGTTCACAGGTCTCCATGTCCAGCCCCTCCTTACTTCTCCGAGAATCAAACCTCTATCATTTCACGATCGTTATGCCCAAGATGCTCTCCAACCATCCAGGTTCCTCACTTAGGACGGATAACTACTTGATTATATAGACAGCGCTCTGTGTGCTGTTACACTTCCCTGTTCTGTGATGGGGTCATCAACAAGACTTGGTTGGCTGAGTGCCTAGGACCTTCAAGGCCAATAAGGAAGGGACTAATTGGCCTGGTACCCAGGAACCTTGAGACTGGTACAGAGGGGAAGAAGAAATATGTTTGATTTGTTTACTTGGTTCACAGGACCTTCAGGGCCTGATAGTGAGAGGAAAGGGAATGAAAACATGACCCGCTCGGTCACGGAGAATGGCTGCTTGCCTTAGAAAATAGCTTTAGTTATGCTAACCACATTACCAGGGGTCAGGAGCAGGGGGTACTGGTCACATATCGTCACTCTTCTTGTACTCCTTGGGTCCTAGGGGTGATGAAACCAATTTTCTTCAGGAAGAAGAGGCAGATCATAAGCAAATTATCATCCCAAGGTCTTTGCCAGGAGGAATCTGATGCTAATGCTAATGATTTCTTCCTCTTCATTTGGATCATGTTGACATCATTTTTATACTTCTTTGATAACACAGTCTGATTACTTGTTCTTTTCTTCTTTGGCTTGCAATTCAATATCGTATCTAAATTTACTATATATGTTATACTTTAAATATTTTTGATATTTGTTCTCTTTCTTATCTCTATAACAGGTTTTATTTGGTTCCCAAAATCAGATTATCAAAACGTAACTCTATCTTGTCTTGGACCATTGGATGTTGTGGAGTGATAGTTGCTGCTCACTTAAATAATTTGTCAGAGCCATACCTAATATAAAACAACATTTTTCCAGTAAATTTGGTAGTGGTTAATAATAGCTGAAGATCTTCCCTAGTTACTGTACACTTAGACACATATATTAGATTATGTAGTACTTGTAAAAAATTGATAGCAAGGTAATTAATGCCATGTGGTAAACTACTTTTTTTTTATTTTTTTCCTGAAAGAATAAACATGTGATCATCTTCATCAGAATCTGAAATTCATTTAGAAACTAACTTACTGAGAAAACTGTTGTAATGAGCTGGATTAGCTGCTAGTTCAAAAAAAAAAAAAAAGCCACTAAAAGACTTTGAAGTTTGCTGGGACAAAGTAGTAAAAAGAGAAAATAAAGAATAGCAGTGGGCATTATTTTTTGTCTTATCCACTTACGTATAAAATGAACCAAATATCAGATTATCCTTTGTTGAACTTTTTAATGAGTCATTAGTGTGACTGAGAGTCTATGTACTTTTTTTACTGTCTTCACTGAATGAGGAAATGTGACAAAATTTCTCATATAAATCACATTTAAGTCATAAACCACGAAATTTGTTCCTTCAAAATTTATGTTGAAAAGACCAGAAGGAAAGGATTATGTCTGAAGGAGGCCTGCAATTTTAGCAGTTATTTAACAAAGTTGTATACTTTATCCTGTCTCTGACTCCTGCTAAGAAGATGTGCATTTGATTTGTTCCTATTAGGCTTGTGAACAGTATAGGAAAAATGTCAAATTTACAAAGATAAAATTCATTTAGTTGGGTACACAATCATTCATCTTAATTATGTCTGACATCTTCATCATTATATAATCAGTTTCCCAGAAGAAGAGAAACTCACATTCTGTCTCCTTTAGGAATCCTTCACTGAAGGAGAGTAGTTATTTCAGTCCTCTGAGGAAGCTAATAGTGTAGTTGAAGCATCATGAAGAATAAAGAATAATGGCTCGTATTCATCAAGAACAGGGAAATACCACACTGTCAGGCCTCATAACCAAAACTCCTAACACTGCTTTCTTGAAGGGTAGTAGACTATAACACGTAAGATTTTGAAGCAGGTAGTGTATAAACTTTTAACAAAAGACTTTTTTTTTATACCTTTTCTGCCTTCATTGAAATAAACGAGTTTGTCACTGAACTCAAAAAGGAACTATATTAGATAAATTTTTATTTCCTGTGAGGGCTATTTTGTTTATATTATGCAAAGATGAAGAAATAATGAAAATACTAAAAGAATGTATTTTGTACTATAAGCATCTTGATCACCTGCATAGAATACTAGTTGTAACCAAAGTAAGACACGTTACCATATACATGATATGAAATAAGGTACCTTTATACTCTGATAAACAAATAATGAAATAAAAATAAAACCATTTTTATTAAAATCAGAATTAACGTGTAATTGTCATATTGTAGTATTTACACAATTAATATTTCACTATTCACAAAAGATTAAGTAAAACCAGTAACTCAGATGCCATCTCAGATGAGGCACTAAAGATGATCTATCTCTGTCTTTCAAATGGTCCTTTCTCCTCAAAGAATACAGCTAAGAATACAGGAGGATGTAAGAACTTCATTTTAAATTTCCCCAATTTTTGGAGGTTAGAAGTTCAGAAGAAAGTTTGAATATCTTAGCCAATACTTTTACACAGCTACATATACAGGATTCATAAGCATCAGACTACAAAGTCTCTGTAAAAGTAACATGTTCTCAAAGTTGTTTCAACAAAAACAACATTCAGAAGAGTAGTAGGATTAGGGAATAAAAAGGTTACCTTTATGTACTGTCCTCAGCTCAGAGGACATCATTGCTGAATCTGTATCTTTCATAGACCATCTCAAACTACACCTTGAACTACAAGAAAAAGATGTCCTGCGTTAATCTTTCCCTGCTTAATATTTCTGGAGAATGAAAGTTTCTTTTAATTAAATTACTCAGGAAGATAAGTGTAAATGATCTGCAAACAATTTTGATTGTTAAAAGATTGAGTGATTCTGAAATCACAGAAAGTTGAAGCTGAATATGCCTCAGCATCATCCCATGAGTAGATCAACCATTTTTCTTTCTGTCCTTTCTCTTCATCTCTATGCTCTTTGAGGCAAAGACTTTCTCTTGACATGTAAACAAAGTAAAGCTTCATAGTTTGATTTGAGGAAAAACATTGGTAATGGAATTGAGAATGATGAAGATGCAGCTAAGACAGAAGCTCTGAACAGATTCAATGCCCTAATACAGACAACTGTAGTCAAAGGATTGGACTACATTTCAGTAACAATGCTGGCGTGGTAGTTGCCAGCAAGCTCATAACTGCTTCATTACCCATGCTTGACCCCTTGTGATGAATATGCTGAGCCATTGTCAGATGACAGATTCAGATGGCAAGGGAACAAGCAAAATAATTACTTTCCTGAATTAAATTTTTCATCAGAATTGTAATTAAAAATAAAAATAAAAAATACTACTGGGGGTTGAAAAAGCCGAAACTTAGTGCCAAATTCTGATCTACTGTCAATTGAGTTGCTCTGGCTTCATAGTGAGCTGAAATGTGAAATTTTCCTCAGGCATGTAGAAATATATTTTACTTTCTTCACATATGATCATTCTAGTCAATAGTTCTATTGGGATGTTCAAAACATTATTTCTAGGGATAGGCTTACTTAGTGAATACTTATCTGCTTTTTTCCAAGTCCAAAGAGTGCTTCATTCAAGAAGTGCCAAAACATTTAGATAGCTTTAAATAAATCTTACATTTTCATCTTTTATTTTTTCTTTCTAAAATGGCCTAACTTACAAATAACATGTATTTTAAATACTTCCGAAAATAAATGAGATTTTTCCTGATGATTAAAAAAGTGTACATCAAACTGAAAAAATCTTCATATTTTTGCTTTCTAGAAATAGGTACCTTGGTGTACTTACTTCAGTTTGACTATCAAACTGCAAATGTTTACTCTTGCATACTTTTCCCGTGGTCACTTAGTACTTCAATAGCTAATAAGCACATTAACAGGAAATATAACTTTCCTTTAAGCTGTTCAGGAAGATTGAAATAACCCCCAAAATGATTGAGCATGTAACAGATAATCAGACAATTTGCATTAAGAATTTGTCTGGTTGTGAAATGGTAACTTTTAGAAGCTATGGACAGGCAAAATTGATTTTTCAGACAAATCTCTGAAGAACAGGAATTTGAAGCTGAAATTTGCAGTGGCTGTATCTGGACTGTTATCAAGCTAAATCTAAGAGTGTTCTGTAACCATGTCCTGATCCTACATTTGGAATGGATTTGGACATGCATAAACTCCATTTTATCTTCTTCTTCTGTATGCGCAAATGTAGGTCCCTACAAAAGGACAAGTCTGACAGAAAGGCAGTCCTGGTACATCCAACTTATCCCCCAAACAAAACGACGAGGCAAGTAGTACCCGGAGGCAAACAGTAGTGCGCACTCAGTTGCTCCAGGTGAACTTAGCCTTGGGAAGATGGGGTGAGTAGGGATCTGCAATAAGTTTGATCTTTCTTTACTGGCATTACAAGGATTCTTGACAACTACTTTAAGTTAGATGACTTCAGGGGGCCTAAAGTTAAGTGGGATGAATCATATGTAGATGCTCAGTTTGTAGCTAGCTCAAGATAGGGCAAGTTAATTCCTCTCTTCATTAATTTAAGCTTCAATTCCTATCCTGTCTTTATACCGTCCTTCCTCTTTATACTACTATCTCTTTGAGACAAAGTGCATCTTATTGTATATTAACACAGGACATGGAGGAATCAGGTCTCAATCTTGATAAGGACCTTGGTGCACAGCAGTAGTAAGAGCAATTAACCAAATGTAAACTTGAATGTTAACAGAGGTTAGCTTATGAATTACCAAATAGCCCACCAAAAAGTACATGTTCAAAATGCAAGTTTGGATTAATAAGAAATTCTACAACACACCAGGCATCTGAATTCTTGTTCTGTCATTTTGTAAAAAATTGAATCTGCCAAGATTTAATTACATGTATAGGTTAACACCTCCTGGAGACACTGTCTCTTTCTAATGAATCAGAGGACATTTAGCATATGCTATCCTTTGTGTCAAGCCTGGTCTTCTTTTTTTTTCCTCCTTCTCCTTCTTCCTTGTAGAGTACAGATTAACTTGGCTTTGCTCTTTACAAGACTAGAGCAAAATTGATTCAGAGCAGTGGTCTGTGTTTGACATCAGAGAGGAAAATGTGTATTTGCAAAACCACTAGTGATGATTCATTTACCTTTAGATTAATAATACCTTGCAAGCTATTAGAAATATGAAAGACATAAAATATTTGTGGAACATTTCTCAACTAGAAAGTGTAATAAAATCTTAAATGTAACTTTGATCCTGTCTAGTCAGAGGTTCAAATTATGTTTATGCACTGAGGCTGCTGAAGGCTCTCTTAAGGTTCCACTTCACCTAATAGTCTCATGCTATGTATTAAAATTTGTTTAGTTGTAGCTCCTTTGCAACTTGCTCGCTCCAGTTACAGAGTTAAGAATATTTCTTTCTTTATGTGTAGGAAACGTACTATACAAATACAAATGCAGTTCCTCTGAGGAAAGGTTCGATGAGACGTACAGTGACCAACAAGTCTGTAAAACTAATGTGTACTAGGTAATTTGATAGATGAAGAACAGAAGTAGTTGTTATGTGAATAAACATAGAATACTGGAAGAAATCAGCAGAGCTTTTGGAAAATAAAGTCTTACCTCACTTACCTTGTCAAGCAGTCAACAAGCTTGAGAATAGGGTCAATCCCATTAAAATGTATTGTTAGATTACCAAAAGGCTTTTGACAAGGAAAGAATCTTAGAAAAACTTTAGCAAGCATTAGCTGAGAATGGAGGTCCTTGCATGGTTACAGGATAGAAAATAGAATGTATAGGTAAATGATCAATTTTCATAGTGGAGAGAGTTCACAGGGGAAGTCCACAACAATCTGTGCAAGATATGCTGATGTGACCTTTGACAACAATGAAATGACAAATTTTCTGATGATACTGTGTTATTCCTGATAGTAAGTACAAGGGCTGTCTGGGAAGAATGATGAAAAGTTCTTACAAAACTGCTGGGTAATAAATTCATAATAAGTGAAACTCATTTTAAACAAATGTAAAACAACATACATAAATAAATAAACATATCACTTTGCATAGAATATTATGTGTTCTGAGCTGACCACTGTGACACAATCTGACATCTGAGGGTTAAGATAAATTGTTCCACATGAACGTCTGTCCAGTATTTAGTAGCAGTAGAAAACAAGCAAACAATTGTAATGTTAAAAACTACTTGAAAGGAATAGAGAACTATTATACCATAGCATAAAGAATTAGGTGACTCTATGAATGAACATGCTGGATTGGCGGCCGGTCACAAGTGGTGCTCCCCAGGGCTCAGCACTGGGGCCAGTTCTGTTTAATATCTTTATCCATGATCTGGATGAGGGGATCGAGTGCACCCTCAGTAAGTTTGCAGACAGCACCAGGCTGGGTGGGAGAGTTGATCTGCTGGAGGGTAGGAAGGCTCTACAGAGGGATCTGGACAGGCTGGATTGATGGGACAAGGCCAGCTGTATGAGGTTCAACAAGGCAGAGTATCAGGTCCTGCATTTGGGTCGCAACAACCCCGGGCAGCGCTACAGGCTTGGGGAAGAGTAGATGGAAAGCTGCCCGGCGGAAAAGGACCTGGGGTGTTGGTCGACAGCCGGCTCAATGTGAGCCAGCACTGTGCCCAGGTGGCCAAGAAGGCCAGTAACATCCTGGCCTGTATCAGAAATGGTGTGGCCGGCAGGACAAGAGAAGTGACCGTCCCCCTGTACTGGGCGCTGGTGAGGCCGCACCTCGAGTGCCGAGTTCAGTTTTGGGCCCCTCACTGCAGGAAAGACCTGGAGGTGCTGGAGCGTGTCCAGAGAAGGGCGACCGAGCTGGTGAAGGATCTGGAGCACAAGTCTGATGGGGAATGGCTGAGGGAGCTGGGGTGGTTTAGTCTGGAGAAAAGGAGGCTGAGGGGAGACCTGATCGCTCTCTACAACTACCTGAAAGGAGGGTGTAGCGAGGTGGGTGCTGGTCTCTTCTATCAAGTAACAAGCAATTGGACAAGATGAAACAGCCTCAAGTTGCACCAGGGGAGGTTTAGATTGGATAGTAGGAAAAAAGTGATTGAGTCAGTAATCCTGGTGGTATTTAAAAGATGTGTAGATGTGGCGCTTAATACTTCATAATACTTCTTTTATATTACAGAAGATTGTAAATGAAAACATATACTTAAGTGGAACCGCCCCCTTTATTATCTTGACTTTGTTGGTGCAACAGACTCATAGGTGACAGGAAATTGTATAACTGAAAGACTTTGAATTTCTTTGGAGGAATACTTGCTTCTGTCTGGATAAAAATGTCCAGAAAAGTAATTTGCATTATTGTCAAGGTCTTTCTTCTAGTTTAGACTGGCACAGAAATTTCAACATGTACTTGTATGAGTCCTAATTCGGAGGAAATCATTGACTAGTTCAGTAGTTCTGTCACCAATACAGACTTCAACAGTCATCAGTCAGGCTCATGGAATGACAAAGTAATTGTGTCTACTGTGATGCTTATTGATTAGATTACAATTTTTATATTTTTATTTTTTTTTGTGAGAGTCCTTTCTATTTTATCAAGGTAAGGACTGCTGGATGTAGAGTGTCATTACTAGAATTTTTCTTTGTTTTTTTTTTTTTTCTTTCCAAGTATATGGTTTCAATCCAGACATAAAATATACCAATAGTCTACATATTTTGGTCTCATATTTTGCAAATGCAATACATTAATGTAGCACAATTTGTTAGGATTTGCAGATACTTCTTTACTAACAGTAGCAAGACTAATGCAAATAAAAATACTAGTAATATTTTAACATCACGCTGATTTCTTTTCCTCCTCTCCTGCTTTACCTCAATACCTCTGCACATAAACTTTCATTTTTAGGAACTACAAAATAGTTTTATGAAGTGCTATAGTGCCACAGTATTGTACAGAAACTCCTTAGTCTGTAGACAAATTAATAATTCCTTTCAGCTTTGAAAAGGGTAATCTGGAGTTTCTTGAACTTAATGTCCTCTCCTGACACTGTCTATGTGCATAATTTTAGCCTACATTGAATTGCCACAGCTAGCTACCTGATAGTTCTTCAAGGAAGAAGTGCTTATTCTCAAAGCCTTGATCAAAAACATAATAAAAGCAAATAAATGGATCATGTATCTCTAAGCATGCTACTTAATCTCTCTAATTGCTTTGAGTCAGTTCATAAAATATTTCAGACTAACCAAAGATGTTTTCAGTTACATTTGATATGCTTTCCATAATGCAATGAGAATATGTAAGAACAAAAAAGGAAAACAAACAAACCAACCCCCTCCACATGCTCAATTTTAGAAATCTCAGATTTTTTTTTGAAAAGTCCATAAATGTTCTGGCAGAGATTGTTTTTGAAAAGATAAAGCAACACTGGTTGTTGGTGTATCTTTTTTCCACTTCTTCCTATTCTTTTAAAATTGCTTTCTTGCTGGTGAGTCATTTTGGAGGCAGCGTGATAAAATGGCCTGTGAATTATCTGCAGGATAAGTATTCTCAACTATTCTATGTCACTGACTGCTTTGAGCTAGTAACTGAAGATCCTGGGGCCAGATTTTGGTCCTGTTCACATCCAAAGTTATGACCAATTCTGTTCAATGAACTCAATAAATAACTGACCCTCTGTGTCTTAGTTTTTCTTTTGCTAAAATGACAATGAGGGTATTTATTGACCAACCTCCGGGAGTGATGTAAGAAATAATCCATTAATATTTTTATCATGCCTTGGAGTTACTTATTATTCACAGAGGATTTTCAGAACAGGGGTCAATTTTATTATATCACAACATCTGCACTGTGAAACCTCAGTATAATCAATCAAGCAAGACTGGCATGTAATTGAAGGGTGTAAACATGACAGTAGGAAAGAGAAGAGACTGTTTAGGGTTAAGGTGGATAATCTTGAACAGAGGAAAGAGTAGACTGATTACAAGGAAACATTCCAGAAGACAGGGCACCCTTTGAGATTGTAAAATAGCCTATCTAGAGTGGTGGCACACATCCTATATTTGAGCTTTTAAAAGCTAACTTGAGAAAAACACTTCCAACATACACTTAGAGAAAAGAAACCAGTAATAGCAGAAAGATGGAGAAGACAGAGGTCAGAAAACTGTACTCGGTTAGTGCCAATCCTAGTATAACCCAAATGAAAATCCTCCGTAACGGCAGAGTACAATAAAAAGGATACAAGGGAGAGGAACCTCATCTGTTAGGTTGCTGTGTCAGTAGTCACTCTACCAATGCAAAATCACGTCCTAAGAAAAACAGAAAGTCTTGATTTCAGTCATTCCACCATAACTGCGTATTTTAGCACATTCCATGATTTTGGCTGCACTGAAGCCAACGGAAAAAAACATGTTCATTGGTTTTACAGGGTCTTGTGTCCTTCCTGTGATGTGTGAACAGGAAAATATGCCTGAACAGCAAAACATGCCTGCACTTCTTATCTGTTGATTTCAGTGGTCTGACTTCTGATTTAAAAGTTAGCTGCCCATAAATATATCTATCATTAACATTTAAATCATGTTAAAATGATCCTGCTGACTGATTATTTTGACATTATTTAGTACAAGTCCCCTGTGATACGGTAAGTAGGAGTGGGAGTGGGAGTTCTATTTTTAGAGTGCATTTTCTATATGAGTCACTTTGTCACAATCTCTGTATGTATAAAATAGCATTAATGAATTTTACCTACTTTTGATGTGGTCAAAAGATAAGAATTCCACATTACTACCATAAGTTATTTTAAAAGTATTAGATTTTTTAGATAATAAGACAAAATTCTTCTTTCCTTTCACCTGAATAAAAGAAAAAAGGAAAAACCCAACCAAATCTTTAGACTATTTCAGTCATTAAAAATCAAGCAATTGAATTGGGCTGGTTCTGCCTATTACAAACCAGATCTAAGTCAAAATGACAAGTAATAGGCAAATTATAACATTAGGCAATTTAGTAAGGAGACCACCAGTTATTTCACATAGAGGAGATGGTGAATATGGTGATAATCTGGAGAACAGCCAGATCTCGCATTTTAAATTACTTATTAGACATAAAATGTTCCTTGCTTAACTCAGTCTTTTGTTAGTTAGAATTGTGTAATCCAGTGCTGGATTTTGAAATCTGTGACCAGAAACAGGATAAAATCACCCAATTTATAACTTAAAACATGTACAAACCAATCATAATTTTGTTTGTGTGTATTGCCTAATTTACAATAGAGAAGCAATGATACTAATTTTCTAACTATATAGATATTAAAGAAGATCAATATGAACAATATTTAAATATTTGAATTAAAAAACTTTTAAAATAGAAATATATAGATCACTATGGAACCACATAATTTACAAATAGAAATATATTGAAATATATAATAAAGGCTATTAATATTTTATACTTTTATAGGAGCAAATGCTACAAATCTGGTAAAATCTAAAGATTTCTTTGTGGAGCTTCAACTTTCATTGAAATGTTTAATTGTATTCATGATCTACTTTCAAAGCAAATATAAGTGTATTTTAAAGTGAGAGAAAACCAAGAAAGATTACATTAAATAAGGTACTGATTCTCCAAATTGTTGTCTATGATCAGAAGCTAAGACATTAGATTTTTTAGATTAGATAGACATTAGATTTTAGATTAGATAGATTTTTTTTTATTTGAGGAAACTCCACTGTGACTGAGAAAAGTACAATTCATAATACATTCATACATTTAAATATGCAAATATTATTAACTGCTATGAGTTGCCAAATTTTTCACTGTTAAATGAAGTATAAATATGGGTTATCAATATGCCTAGCTTTTTCTTTGATACTTGTGTACCTAATAGAGTTGGTGCTGCAATAATTCCACTAAACTTGTTTTTTGTGATGGAGTATGAATGAAATTTTTTTCCCCCTTTTTTAAGGAATGGACTGAATCGAGTAGAATGAGATGGTTCTTGGAACTGTGAAAATAAGCACACTTTAAAATTCTCCAATAGTGTTAGACTGAGAAAAGTTTCATTACCTTGGTGACTTGTGAAAGATTCAGGTAGTATGAATAAAGTCAAGAGAAATTACTTCCCTGTGCAAGGGTCTTACAGTCTAGTCCAGAAACATTCAACTGGTACACAACGTGACGTGTAAATGCTACACTTCAATTCCTGAAGTAAATAATGTGAATGAAAACCATTGTATGACAAGGCAGGTGAGTGCTTGCTTGATGAAAGGTAGTATGTTCAATCATAAAACAAAGACATTTTGTTAGCAGCAGGAATTGTGTTTTGGTCTAATGTATGATCTGTTCTGTGATCGAAACAGTATTTACTAAAATCAGCAGAAGCAGTATAAGAGGACAAGAGAAAAAGAACTGTTAACAGGTGATCAGTGACGTGTACTTACTGACCACTATGCCAACTTTAGCTTATTATCATCGTTAGAATTGATTTTATAATACTGAAAATGCAAGAGAATAGGTTGAGGTCTTGCATGTATGGAGTTTATTGAAACAACTATTTCTTTCTGTTATGTGGATTTGAGCATTAAGAAAAAAACAACAATAGACTCACTTCTAGTATGTAGTCATAGTTTAGATTTTAAAGAATATTTTCCTATGTGGACTGGAAACCTGTGAGACAAGTTTTACCTTTGAGAGGAATTTTCTCTGTAAGAATAAACCTTTGAAAAGAGGGCTTCAGTGAAGAATGTTAATATTACTTTTATCTGTAAAGCTCAGGAAAAGGAACAAGAAATGGAGATTTTTTTTTTTTCTGCCAGACATTTTTTTTTTTTTTAAACATTGGAGGTTGGTGAAAACCCTTTTTTTGGACTGCTATACAGACAGTGGGGAGACAGCTATGATGAGGTGCTTAAACCTCCTACTGGGAGATGTAATAATGATGGTACAGCTTTGCCCCTCAGTTAGATAACTCCTTGTAAACAACCAGGTGTGGGATTGAAAATAAATGATGAACAGGAGAAAAGATGGCTCAGGATTCAGTCAGAGCATTAGTCTTCTGGAGCGATCTAGGAGCGACAGACTGATACAAAGCTGTAATTTTGGCAATGGGACTATGCCTTTAGACGGGAATGGGGACACATACAAGGAAATTCAAGGGAGGGAGAAAGCTTGACATTGACATTTTGACAAATTATATTGTCATTTTTATTGCCCAGTAGAGGACGAGTGCAGGAATAGACACCCAAGGACCTTTTCCATGGCCCTTTTTGAGGGCAAATTCCAGGAGTGAATCTATGAATTTTGAGTCATTTCCACTGAATTTTGAGGACCCACAAATTCTAAAAATGTCTAAATATTTCTTTTGTTTAGAATACACTTTTGTAGTTTCAGCTTTTACAGTTTTTCATTGAATTGGCACGACAACTGTTCTTGATCTTGACTCAAGGAGGTGAAAGAGAGCCTGGTAGTACCTATACATTTAATATATATTTGTTATGTGATTTATATAACTTTACACATAAAAATTGGTCACGCACAGACAGCAGAAAGTAAAACCCATGTGCATTCAATTTCCAGACATACCTAAGGATGTGTACCAAACTTAAATTCATCCCAGTTAAGATTAGGGATTTTACTTAAAAGTCTAAGTGGAGCAACTATATTTAGGAGAGTTGAATTCAGGTCCCGCATTTGTTAATTATGAGGATATATAACTTCTCAAAGGATATTATTCAGCTAGAGAAAGGACAAGCAATTTTGTCTTTATTTAAAACAACAAACTTTTCTGTATTAATCCCATGGTAAGTGTTGTGAGGCAGTTCTGTAAGTAACAGTCATTTTTGCCAAGATGAATAGGATGGCCAAGTTTGTCCTTCCAATACCATTTGTACTGAGTCAGTCATTTGAGTCAGTCCATTTGTACTGAGTCACTTCATTGTAACAAAGTGCAGCTTCTCACTGCTAGAGCTTTGCCTTTTGTTACACCTCCAAAGTCTGAAAACACAGCTTTTGAGATGACAGTATTTTTCATGCTGTGATTTGGCAGTTGATAGACTCAACTTATCTCTGTCAGTAAAGCAGAGCATTATTGATTCATAAAATAGATGGTGAAACTGAAAAAAAAAATTACTTTCACAGTTGAGATAACCTTATAATTTCTTTCTACGTGTCTAAGTGATTTTCATTTCCTAAGGCCATTACACTTTCACTGGATTAGTCTTTGAAGATAGTCTTTGTTTCTGTACCTTATTGAAGTTTGGCATAAGTTTTGTATGTAACTGTATGGTAACTAATAGCCTTACCTTATGTAGTAATATAAAATCATATCAAACAAATTAATATTTAAAGTTTTCCTTACACAGATGTCTTTTGCAACTAGAAATATAGCACTGATGCAAGTACAAATTCTACTACTCTAGTGGATTGATTTGGCTTATAAAAGGGCTTTTAGAAACCAATGAGAACCAGTAAACTTTAGGTTTCTGTGGGGTTGCTTTAATATATGTGAGAGGCCAGTCCCATAAAATATATTCCATCATCCAAGGATTTCAACAGTCCATTCAGTTTTAAGCTTTGTTTAGTCAATAAACAAAGTATTGATTAAAAGATGGATTTCATTTTTTGTGGAGCAATGCAGTATTGGATAATAACAGGTTCCTGCTGTAAGATTCTGATGAGAATATCCCTTTACCTTTAAACTGAATTTCCTTAACACAGGCTGCTTTAAAGTCAGTATAATTTTAAATCTTCTATATAATTGTTACGATAAACTGTTGGCTATAAATATGTATCCAAACATAATCATAGTAGATGTAAATTGTTTTACCGTCAATGGTCCATGGACAGATACCAATGAGCTCAATGAGCTGTAAGTCAATATTGGCTTTATATTCATTAGATGATAGCATTCTACAGACATTGTGTTGAGCACTAAACTGTGATATTTCCTGAATAACATTAATGGCTTATACTTAAAGATTATACGACATCGCTCCCATTTAAAATTGAGCTTAGTTGTACTTTGGTACTACAAAATAAGTTTTGTATTACTGAAAACCAGTAAAATTTATACAGCCATAAGAGTCAGTGTGGTGGCTGTAATCTGATTATAAAATAATCTGCTGGCAAATAGAGCTAAATCTGGCAGTTAGTAATCATTCATTTGAAATTTATTAACTGAGTAACACTTGTGGATGCATCAGAAGTATTCTGTATAGTAGTAGAGTTGAGTGGGATGACTACATTGCACCATTTTAATGTTGATTGCTCAATATTTCACTTATCCAGACATAACTGTATTTTGTGCCTTTTTTTTTGTACAACAGAAGGGTACAGTGGCTGTGTAATCTTGATCAGAAAGAAATAAAAAATATGTGTGGATGCTGTAATGTCAGTAGGTTTTGGTACAACAGAAACCTGTATATGAGTTTCAAGACTGGACACAGATAATTCTTTTTTAACCAGCACATCGCATTTAGTATAAGCCTCAGTATTCCATATGTATTCAGATATAGTGAAGGATTGTCGCAGGTCTTTAAGGGTCAAAGAAATGTAAGAGAAGAGCACAAAGCAGCACTTCATAGAATGAGGACCAAAATTTGGTTTTGTTGAAATTAATTTATGCTCTTGGAAGTCATAGAAACTAAGGCTGGAGATGACTAACAGAGGCCATCTACTCCAGTACTCATTATTCAGTGAAATGGCAACTATTCCTTGGAATTTAAGACTGGGAGGGGAAAACAGGACTGTCAGTGGATTTTACCATTGGATCCAACACAAAATAGATGATCATTATGAAGGTGTTCATAGCTACGAGATATATTACAGACTATAAAATGCTGCCTGTGATCCTTTAGCAACATTAAGAACTATAGTACAAGACCAAACTGTAAAATGCTAGAAAGATCTGAAAGAATCCTGAGCAGTCTTGGTCCTAAAGCAAACCATGTCCAGAAATACACAATAGATCAAAACAGTCTATTGTACCCTGTCAATCTTGTCTGGGATGCAAAAATTTATGCCGGATGAATGATATATTTTAACCTAAGTATATTAGTGGGAGAGAAATGAAAGACTTTAGAAATTTAAATGCTATTGCAAATGCTTATACATCTGCCCATACATTCTTTCTTTAGCTGTGAACACTTCTGTGAAGATGTCAGAGAAAGGTGAAAGATACAGAAAAAACTATGGAGGGGAATAAAGTCTCTTCTGACCTCCATACATGATTAATAAAAATCCCAAATCGTGGCTTAACGCAGTATAAGTATGACTAAACCCAACAGATTCCTTTGAAGATACTGGTATATTGGATATCTTGACTTCTAATCCAAAGAATACTCCTTTGTACATAGTTTCTTTCCTAAGAAACTCTTGTTAAACTCTATTTTAAATTAATGTAGATTATCTGCTTGTACTGCCCAGTCTGGAAGATCATTCCAGAACTTTTTGTTTGTTTGTTTTGGTAGACAACTATTTTCGGTCTGCATTTTCTTACAGCCATCTGCTTGACCTTATAATAGTATTAATATTTAATTATTTAATGTAAAGAGTTCCTTTTCATCCTAGATGTATATCACAGAATCACAGAATGGTTGAGGCTGGAAGACACCTCTGGAGGTCATCTGGTCCAACCCCTCTGCTCAAGCAGGGACACCTAGAGCAGGTTGCCCAGGACCGTATCCAGACGGTTTTTGGATATCTCCAAGGAGGGAGACTCTTCAACCTCCCTGGGCAACCTATGCCAGCCCTCAGTCACCCTCACAGTAAAAAAGTGTTTCCTTATGTTCAGATGGCACCTCCTGTTTTTCACTTTATGCCCACTGCTTCTGGTCCTGTCACTGGGCACCACTGAAAAAAAGCCTGGTTCCGTCTTTTTACTCCCTCCCTTTCAGTATTTATACCCATTATAAGGTTCCCCCTGAGTCTTTTCTTCTCTAGTGAGAAAGATATATATCTGGCCTGTCTTTGTAGAGATGATTTGTCCCATCTCAGCATTTGTTTGTGCCGTTAAACAAGCAAAGATATTTTAATATCTTTTCTTAAAAGAAATAGTCTATTCGCTGTATCTTCCCAGTAGATCTGCTTCAGGCGTGTTCCACGAACCCAGATTATCAAACTTGTGCAAAATATTTCAGGTGAGGGCTGATGGATCTTAGAGTGTTTTTAATAATTCTTTTTCATTATTCAAAAGCATTGGCTATAAATTCCTGCCTGACACTTGTCTAATCTGCCCTTAAAAAGCATCTTGTCCTAGTGATTCCTCCTCACCCACCCTTCTCCACAGGTTACCAGTCCTTCCAGCCATTGACTGCAAGTTCTAACTAAAACCTTCTATAAAGCAGATTCAATTATCCTTTACCTTACCCACAGGGAACACAGTGAACCATTGCTTCCCCTTGTTCAGCTCAGCGTGATGTATTCCTCCTTGCAAGCTTATGTCACTACTTAGGCAGTTCAGCAGGTAACCTGCACTACTAACCAAGATAGAAACTTTAAACCTAGAGAAATTTTTATTTCTTTATTAGTCAATCCTATCTTTGAGCAATGGTCCCTCTACCTGATATATCAAACCAAAATGTTAACAGATTGAAGAAGTACCTGCAGCCCACCTCTTTTAATGATCTAATTATTGCAGTAGGGATGTGTGCATTACATTATGAAAATAACAGCAACAGGAAAACTTTTTTCTTACACTTTCATGTTCGGCCACTCCAGCTTATGGGTTGGAATGCTTCTTTGCTTTTTAAGAGCACAAAATGGAAACCAAAGCTGAAAATAGTTGACATTTTAAATGTTATTTTATTGATGGTATAATAATATATTTATGATTCTAAGCCAAGCAATTAGTCCTCTCTAGTAAATAGTAGTGTAAATTTAATATTAGAGGACTGTTTATTTAAGCATGCAGAAAAACTGATGTTTTCTTTAAGGATTTGCAAAAGAATTAACATGAAAGAAGACAAAGTCAGAATAAGTAGTTCAATTACAAATTCACAGTGATTATCATATTGCAGCATTCTTCCAGATTTTTTCAGTACTCTGCCAACTGCTGTGTCACCTGCTCCTTTTCCTCATACCACATATTCCTTACAGAATCAGATTGTCTTTCCAGAATTCCTTATGCAGTCTTCCTTTCTTTTGTTAGATAAGACCTGAATCTGTTTACGGACCTGAAACTACCTCACCCACGTGGGCCAGATTATTTTTTACTCTGTTTCATTGGTTTAGGCACAGATCTTGCTTTTAGAGGGAATATATTAGGTTGTAGTACTATGCAGTACAGAGCCAATACGTTATATACTTCACTGTTTAGGATAATTTCTCTGATATATCCTTACAGATGACAAAAACACAAATATTGGATTTTCTGAACTACTGGGTTGGGGTTTTTTTTTTAGGTTAGTGGAAACACTAAGTCTGAAACTTTTCATTTGTGCTGTGTTTCATCCATCTTTTCTCTTCATCTTCTTTCTTATTCATTTCTGCGTGTTTACACTCTTTCTCTTGCTTAAAATAAAATTTTAAAAAGCAATCTCACTGGTGCATTGTTATTTCTGATTCGACTCATCTGCCGCTGGTGTTACATGTACACATTTAGAAAAGGCAGTGTTGGATTGATGGAGGGAAAGTAGGCACTTTGTCTTCATCTTTTTTAGTTAGTTAAGCAGTATGAGGATTTGGGACAGGGCTGAATCTTAATCATCTAATCGACCGGTTTTTAGGCTGGTTCCTTTTGCAGTTTCAGCCTGGGTTGACTTGCACTCTTCCAAAGAAATCTGAGTGTGGTTTGGGAGTTAGCTGTGTCCATGGATCATTCCCAAAAGGTAATTTGCATATGGCCATCATGATCTGGAGGGTAAAGAAGTTTAACAGTATGGCTGTATGTTGCTTCTAGGCTTGTGGGTCAGAATATAGCCCTGGCACTGTTTATGAGTGTAGATTTATCCCCCCCCTCCAGCATACATCTCCAAGTTTCTTCCTAAAAAAGCTGCTCCTGTTGTTCCAGGGACACCTAAGCTCTTCTCATAGGCACATAGACTTCATTCTCCTATTTTACCTCTGAAGCCTCATCACAACCTACCTAATCATACATAATACAGAAGCACACGAATGTGATTCTTTCTCTAGCCCAGGTGAAGTACTTTCACTAACTTCACTATCGTAAGAACAGTTGCCCGAGCTGTGGAAATCACATATAAAATCATTACATTCCCTAAGCAGACAAATTCTTATGTCCAAGGAGTTCCACCTCAATTCCCACTAGTCGGTTATTAGGTCTCCCCAGAAGAAGAATGAATGTCTTCTGGGTTTACTGGTATTATCAAGTACTCAGTGGAGCAAGTACTGAAATGCAAAATATCTCCCTCAAGAGTGATATTTTAAAAATGTGCAGTAGAGTCATTCCCTTTCTTCTCCTTCTTTACCCAACAAATAATTAAATTAGTTTCTTTCTTGAAACCGAAGAGTCAGTTTTCATATAGCATAGACTGGATCTTCTTTATTTTTCAGAAAAGAACCCTACCCAGACTAAGGATCAGGAGCCATTTTTTATTAAGATTCTACTAAACCAAATGAATTTTATGTGTAGACTTTGGTGCTAAGTGACAATGTCTAACATCACTGAGTTTAAAAACACTGTTATTTTGTTTTCTTTAGAAACCAAGAAGAAGCAGTCTCCTTATTAGTCTATATTTTCTGAGTTTTGGCAGGGGGGTGGAGTAACTTTGTGGAATCTTAGCGCACCGAAGATTTGAAGGCAATATGTAGGGCACAATGACAAAAAATGATACCTCAGTTAAGAATCTGATATTATTGAAACAGTCTTCCATTTTTACCAAAAAGAAATTCTTTGGTCTCTGCACAGAAAAGCAACTCTGACATTACTCTTCTGCTTTCTTCTCTCTAGTAATACATTACTTATTTTGGGCCTGGCACATGAAGTTAATTATATCAGATGACAGATGAAAGGGTGGGAGACGTGATACTGTCCCCTGCTGCCTGAGAATTGTTCTAGCACACAGGAAGCTACAAGAATATCTTCCAAAAGGGGATTGGTAATGTTGGAAAGTTCTATGCAAATTGCACAGAAAGGAACAGAATATTCATTGAAAGAGCACATGTATGTGGAGAGAGGTTCCTGTACCTCTCATGTCCACACCGTGGTGGTACTACTCTCATTTCTTCTTTCCAACCTTGCTTCAATTCTGTAATGCTGTCTATCTGTTTCTTTTAAAAACGAGAAAGGAAAAAGGATTTCCCAGGCAACGCTACTCTCTCCATTTTCTTGTTATTTCTTAAAATAGTCCAAGATCCCCAATTCTTCCTGGTGTATCTGAACCTCTTTCAGACACACTGTCCCTGACAGTGTTCTGTTCTACGATAATAATGGTTACGCCTTGGTGACCCAGTCTCAGACAACCAAACGTTGCACTATCCCTACACCAACCGTTATCTCTATCCCCAAATACGTACTGTGTAGCAGAAGATGTAATAGTAGAATAGAAATAGACAAAGGAGAAACTATAAAATAGTGTTGGCTGGCTTTTAGGCTACGTCTGCTCATCATCTGCTTAAGAGAGCTAGGATTGACAGTGATAGTAAATATACATTCAGCAGCTACTGACCACCCTTTTAGAGGACAACTGTAACAGATTTGAATTGCTCCACAACAGTGCACCTGCCAGTGTCTTCAGTGTTTGTACTCACAGTAAGGGCTAACGGCCATTTGTTATCTTTGGAAGGATGGACTGTTCTTTTGTATAGGACAATGAAGTTGGAACCAGTCTTCTTTTAGCAAAGACAATGAACCATGAAATTGGGCAGAGATAGCAGTGAATCAATGTAGTTCATACAGAAAAAAAGAGCCCAGTACTGGACAGCAAAAATGTTTGTGATGTTTTTAAATTTTTTTTTTTTTTAATCTTCATCCTTTCTGCTGCCTGCTCTGCCTGTGGGCATTGTTGCCTTTCAAATGCTTTGCATGTATTATATAAAAAACTTTAAGGGCTTTTATATCTGAAACCTTGACTGATATCTGCGTTGTAATTGTTCTGTAACAGAGAAGAAATCAGTATGTAAAGAAATATTATGGTGCTGTTCTCATGAGAACTTGGGCCCCATTCAACTTGGATAGTCATTTTTGTCTTTCATATTTTTCTCCTTCTTGTCATGTATATCTCTTTCTGTCCTTATGTTTTCTACATGCCATCTTCTTCTTGAGAAATATAGCTCCCATGGCTTCCTAATTCCACTGTTTCTGTTTCCTGCAGGAAAATATAAGGTTAAGTGTTTTCCAGAGTCTAGAAACAGAGAAGCCAGATGGCCATTTGAGCAGAGAGAGCATCTGATGGCTACCTGCCTGTCTGCTAGCTGTAGAAAGCGACTCCAGTGTGCTATACTGGATACTCAGTGGAGCAGAGACAAGAACAGAGCTTTGACACCAGAATGAGGTACCAGATGAGATGCTGACAAAACCAGTAATGACAGGCATTTGTCCAATATGTCCTATTTCCTCAAGTGAAAATAAAAATTCAGCAAGGGTTGACCATTTGTTGAGCCCTGCAGCCAGTACGCATTTTACTTTTGTTCTATTACTAGTTTTACTACTCAGGTTCATCAGCTGACTTCTCGGATGTCTCTGCTTTTGCTCAGTTGTGGTGCTCTTTGGGCTGATTTGGTTTTCAAATGAGCCAAAATAAAAAGAAATTACTTTCCTACCATTAATAACATTTTTTCATAATGCTACATCCATACCTATAGGTTGACAGTAAACAATCAGAGGTGAAGACAGGGGACCTCTCTTCAAAAATGAAAGTAGGCTTTGATTGTCTTTCCCATTAAAAATAATTATATATACTTAGAAGAAAAAATCACTACCTGACTTTACCCTTATGAAAAAATGCCTGTTCTTCCCTGCGTAATTGATATCTAAGGTAAATGTGGTAGGTCTTTTCTATCTTGACTTTTTTTTGTGTTATGCCTACTGTTGCATGAATTTTAAAGCTTTTTGCCTTCACTTTCTGGCTTATTCCAAGTTTTGTTGTGTGGGGTTTTTGTTTTTGTTTTTTCTTGCATTATCTTTGCTTAAGTTAAGTTGTCAGTGTAGTTGATGTGCATATTAAAAGCAAATTTGTTGCTTAATTTTCCTCATGATTTAAGGCATTACTGAGATTCCTGAGACCCAAGGAGGTAAAATTGGCTTGATTCAGTATTTTCTGCTTAAGTACAACATGGAAAATATCACTTTTATCCAGTTATAAAATGGGCTTTGCATAATTCTTGGAGCACGAACAAAACAATTACACATAACTAAGAAGACTATCTTCATGGACGTCTGATCACAATCAGAAGTGGCAAAAAGGAAGGACCACAAGAATCAAATTCTTCAAGCAATTTCTCTGGAGTTTGTTCATGAAGATTTCCTCCTGGTAGATCTTGAGGAAAACATGAGATAGGTTTTGGAATAAAAATAAACAAAAGAAAACCACGTCATAGATTCAGAGTAAGCAGTGAGAAGACAGTACTGAATTAAGCTAAATTAGATTTAATAGGGTGTCTGACATAAATACAATATTGTGTTTATCATTAGTGGAGACAGCATCTGTTTTAACAGAAGATGGTGTATTTTAACACTGCTACATATATATTTGGGAGGTGGCAAATACAGACTTGGAAAAAAGTTCCATCTTATTGATATGTGTCAGAGTTTCTGTATGTAGTATTTAAGAAAACCTTTCATATTGCTTCGTGAGCATTATTTTATATTCATATTTTGTTGATTGTCTTCCTTGGTAGTTCAGAAACTTCAGCAACACCTCTATGACTCTAACTGGGACCTGTTTATTGCCAGATGGGAGTGCAAAGACAGCCTGTGATACCTTCAACAGAAGGTGCTGGTAGAGTTGCATGAAATCTGATGGAACAGCTGAGGCTATCTAACAACCAGCTCTGCAAATATGAGACTACTGGAGAAAGAAAGAGATTTTTAGGGGAGAGGAAGAAATGTGCAGGGAAAAGAAAGGGTCACGTCAATACAAGTCTGAAATCTGGCTATTTGGGGGCAATTATACACTCACAACCAGCTATTCAAAGTCAGAACAGCTGCATAAATGAAGTGACTTATGACAGAACGGTCTACAGGTATCTTTGCTGATGAACAACAGATGAACAACATTCTTGTGTTTTTATCTCTGCATCTGTAATTAGGAAATGGCTGTGTTGCTCAGCAAAAATAAGAGCTGGATAGATTCTCAGTGTGGTCGTGGTGGGTTGACCTTGGTTGGCTGCCAGGTGCCCACCAAGCAGCTTTCTCAGTCCGTCCGTCCCCCCCTCAATGGGACACAGGGAGAAAATATGATGGAAAAGCTCATGGATTGAGATCAGGACAGGGAGATCATTCACCAGCTACCATCATGGGCAGACCAGACTCAATTTAGGGAAACTAGTTTAATTTATTGACAAGTAATTGTAACAGAGTAGAACAGCAAGAAATAAAAACAAAACTAACCCCACCTTCCCTCTCCCCCCGCAGCGCTGTTTTCCAGGCTCAACTTCGCTCCTGACTCTTCTCCCTCGCCCCCACCTCAAGCAGCCCAGGGGGACGGAAAATGGGGTTGCACTCAGTTCCTAACGCTTTGTCCCTGCCAATCCTTCCTCCTCACGCTCTTGCCTTGCTCCAGCATGGGGTCCTTCCCGCAGGATCCTGTCCTTCGTGCACTGCTCCAGTGTAGGTTCTTCCCATAGGATGCAGTTCTTCAGGAACTGCTCCAGCGTGGGTCCCCCATGGGACACATTTCCTGCCAGAATATCTGCTTCTGCATGGACTGCAGAGAGAGAAATAATGTTTTCAGCTGTCTTTAAAGAAGGTTGCATTGACGTTTTGGAGTGTTTTTTTAATTCTTTGACTTGAAGGTGAAGATTTTTGTCTCAGTAATATTTGTTGCAGCAGATTGCCTTGAAATTATGAATAAGGATTAGAATTATCAGATTAATAGTGTATGTAGAATGACAGGAAGCATTTCTGCTTTTAGAAATAGGAGGGTTTAGATACTGTATGCTCCCATGCCACAGTTACTACAGATCCAAACTACTCTGATCTCCTGTGATTTTTAAATAGTGAATATAGAAAGCAAATAATGAGCTACAAATCAAATGTAATTTAGGATACTGTACTGGTTTTGGTTGGAATAGAGTTAATTTTCTTCGTAGAAGCTTTTGAAATGCTATGTTTCGGATTAGTGACTAAAACAGTGTTGATAACACACTGATGCTTTACCTATTGCTGAGCAGTTCTTGCACAGCATCTTGGCCTTTTCTGTTTCTCGCATAAACCCACAAGCAAACAGCCTGGGGCTGCACAAGAAGTTGGGAGGCAACACGGCTGGGACAAGTGACCTCAACTGACCAAAGGGATATCCCGTGCCATCTAATGTCATGCTCTGCAATAAAAGCTGAATGAAACCCTGCTTTCCTGGAGATGGCTGAACACCTGCCTGCTGATGGAAAGTGTTGGATGAATTCCTTATTTTCCTTTCCTTGTGCACTTGGCTTTTGCTTTCCCTATTAAACTGTCTTTATGTCAATGCACGAGTTTTCTCACTTTAACCCTTCCGATTCTCTCCCCCATCCCACTGGGTGGGAGCGAGTGAGTGGCTGCGTGGGGCTGAGCTGCTCACCGGGGCTATCCCACAACAGATACCAAACCCACTGTACACATGCACAGCCTATTAAAATATATAAATGTAAAAACCTGCCTGTTTCTAATTATTATTGTATAAGATGGTAACTTAATAACTATTTAAGTCATCAGCAGTTAAGCAGATTGTGTCTGAAGTCCTTGTTGCCTAATGTTTGTTTTCCACTTAACTTTCCATCTTGATTTTTAACCAAAAGTTTATTATTAAGTAAGATATCATCAGTTTCAAGGCAGTCCTGGTCAAAAATTTTGGAAGTCACTGTTTTATAAAGACTGCTGAAAGTATAATCCCATGCAAACAAAGATTGTTAGAAAAGAAGTAATTCTGAATTTAAAAATCTGGGTATTCCAACTAGAAACATGATGTGTAAAACATTCATGAGCTGAAAGTTTATTTTAAAAGGAAGAATTGAATTCAAGCTATCCTGGAATGACAACAATAACAAAAAAAGATAACCCCTCAAAATAAACAAAAACCCCCACAAACCCCCACAAATAAACAAACTCAAACCAAATAAACCCACAATGTGTTATGGAACTCTAAATGGCAAATAAAAATGTAGGAAGAAAAATAAATAGGATTATAATTATATAGAGGTAGTACAGTACTTCGGGTAATTTAGAACTGAATTATTATTGATAAATATGTACACTTGAAATCTGCTGTAACTTAAGGTAATATAAATCTGAAGAAACTTTCATACTGAACCAGTAGCTTCACTGACAGATGGTGTCTGAGAAAAGAACATGCCCCAAAGATTCATTTCAATGCATTCTTTGGACTTCTGGCACCCTGAAATGAGAGTATACCTTTTCAGAATTTAAACAAGATCTACAAGAAAATCTTATCTGGTTATAATATAAAACATCAAGTGCAAATGTTTCCCCAGATATGTACATTATAAATGCTCTAAATCTAACGTCTTGATTTTAAAAAGGAACATGTCATAGCACACTTTTGTTTTGGTTGAGATATTAGAAGACTTTATCATATAGGTTGGAAGATAAGCTCAGATGAGTGATTATCACTGCCTAGTAAGTACCAGTGCTTATCAGCCACTTCTAATTCATGGTAAAATGTAAATGTGACATAATTTAGCTTGATATAATCTTTTTTAGGTTTGCTTTTAAAGAGTTTGTCAAAGAAGATATTTAAAGCTGGTTTAAGCATTTCTTGGTGGTGGTTTTTTTTTTTCTCTTCAGGATGACTTCAGATGACATGATAGCCTAGCACATTTATATTTATAATCACAGGTTTTCACATATCCAAGAACTACAATATAATCTTATTTTGTTTATCTCAAATAAAAAAAGAATCCCCCCCCCCCCCAAAAAAAAAAACCTTTTATGCTTCTGTATTTTTTTTTTTATATTGAAACATAATTTTGTAGAATTAAAATAATTTGTTACCAAAAAATAAATCATATATTTTCTGTATTTGGATTGTCAACACTATGTACATTATTTCTAGAACAATTACACTGATTTTTATATATCAGTGGTTAATTTTTATGTTTGAGTAAATAATTCACAACCAATTATTTATGGAAGAAACTCACTTCTTTCTTTTATCTATGGATGACACCGGGTAGGAAGACTTACCTTTGGCAGAAGAGGATCAGGTTAGGGAGAACTTAAAAAACCTGGACATATATAAGTCCATGGGGCCTGATGGGATGCACCCACGACTGCTGAGGAAGTTGGCTGATGCTACTGTGAGGTCATTCTTGATTATCTTTGAAAGGTCACCATGACTGGGAGAGGTTCCTGAAGACTGGAAGAAAGAATATGTCACTCCCGTCACTCCAAGAAAGGCAAGAAGGATCTACAGAAGTACAGGTCTGTCAGCCTCACCTTAATCCCTGGGAAGGTGGTGGAGCAACTAATCCTGGGAAACAATTTCCAAACCCATGAAGGACAAGAAGTTGACCTGGAATAGTCATAAAGAATTTATGAAAGGGAAATCACGCTTAACCAACCTGATGGCCTTGGTGACTGTCTTGGTGGATGAGGAGAGAGCAGTGCATGTTGTTCACTGGATTTATCAAGGCTTTTTACAGTCTTCCCATCAGATAGGGTTAGATAAGTGCTCAGTGAAGGGGATTGAAAACTGGCTGAAGAGCTGAGTGCAGAGGGTTGTGATTAGTTGCACAAAACCCAGCTGGACGCTGGTCACCAGTGGTGTACCCCAGGTGCTGATACTGAGAGAAATACTATTTAACATCTTGCTTTATGACTTAGATGATGGGACCAAATGCACCCTCAGCAGGTTTGCAGATGATACAAAATTGGGAAGTAAGATTGATATTCCAGATAGATCTACTGCCTGGACAGCCTGGGGAATTGGGCTGAGAGTAATTGCACAAAATTCAGCAAAGGAAAATGCAAAGTTCTGATCCAGCAGACAAATAACCCCAGGCACTAGCACAGACTAGAGGCCAACTGGCAGGAAAGCAGCTCTGCAGAAAAGGACTTGGGGGTCCTGGTAAACGACAAGCTGGCCATGAGCCAGCAACGTGCCCTCCACCTCTGCTCGGCACTAACGAGACACATCTGGAGGTCTTAGCCAGGTCTCGACTCCCCAGTACAAAAGAGACTGGGATGGGTCCAGCAAAGGGCCACTAAAATGATGAAGAGACTGAAGCGTCTTCCATTTGAGGAAAGGCTGAGAGATCTGGGACCTCTCAGCCTAGAGAAGGCTCAGGGGGACCTCATCAATGGGCACAAATTAAACCACGTGAAATTCAGTCTGAACACAAGAAAACACTTTTTTACTGTAGGAGTGGTCAAACTCTGGGACAAATGACCCAGAGCGGTTGTGGAGTCTCCACACTTAAGAGATATTAAAAACCCGTCTGGACACGGCCCTGGGTAACCTGCTCTCGCTGACTCTGCTTGAGCAGGGGTGTTGGACTAGAGAATCTCCAGGGGTTCCTTGCAACCTCAGACATTCTGTAATTCTGTGATTCTGTGAAATAGATTTTCTGCAATAGTATTTTTTGATGTAACCAAGTTATATCAAAACTGCAATCTAAGCAACAGCAGGCAACAACAAATATAAATATATACATTAAACTACTATTTATTTGGAAAAAAATATAGCAGGTAATTTAGACTTTTGTTTTTTACTATTTTCATTATTTCTTATTTCTATTCAGTTTTTTGAAGTTGAGAACTATTGAACAGAAAAAGGAATACTCAGTTTTGAAAATGTCAAAGTAGTGTACCTCTTTCTGAAACAACTTGTTGAGGAGCTGGAGATGAGAACTGTGCGAAAACAGATCCTTCTTCATAGATTTTTTCAGTTGAAATAAACTACAATAAACTCAAGGAATTCTTGTGACATATAATTTTTCACAGAACAACCTCTCTGGATAATTCCTGAGATCTAGATGATCTATGTTTAGTCACCACTTCTTATGAGATTCTGAACCATACGATAGGTTTGTACAGTGTGGCGGCCCACCTGGGTCACTCTGTTTTCAGCACAACACAACACCTTACAGATAAGTCCCTGTTAATACATACATTCATCGACATTCATTTTCCACAATATATCTGTTTCCCACTTCTTGGACTACTCCCTTTGTTGCTTCAGGAAATTTGGTAGCTCTGATGCAATTGTACTCACAACATCACTGAAGTTGGATGGTACCTCCGGGGATCTTCTCATCCCACTGCCGTCCTCAAGCAGGGTCAGCTACAGCAGGTTGCAAAGCATATTGGCCAGGTGGGTTTTGAACCTGCCTAGGCAACCCGTTCCAGTGTTTGACCACCCCTACAGTAAAAAAATGGGGGTTTTCCTACGTTTAAGTGGAATTTCCTGTGTTTGAATTCGTGCTCATTGCCTCTTGTCCTATCATTGGGCACTACTGAGGAATGTCTGGCTTGCTCTCTTTTACTCCTCACGAGCATTGTCTTCTCCAGGCTAAAGAGTCCCATCGCAGTCAGCCCCTTCTTATATGAAAGATGCTCCAGACCCCTAATCATCTTCATGGCCCTTTGATGGACTTGGTCCCGTTATGTCCAGGATGTCCATGGCTCTCTTGTATGGCTTTCTTGCTCTTTTTTTGTTGTTGTTCTTTTTTTTTTTTTTTTTTTTTTTTAACAGTAGGATTACTCTTTGTTACATCTTTAGTACTGTCTCATTTATTAAGTGCATACTTTGTTTTATGTTGTCTAATTTTGATTCCACAGTTTAAGTCACATGGCATCTTTTCACTCTCAGGTTAATGAGTCTGATTTCTTGAGTGGAGGAGTCATCAACCAGGCAATTTTATGAAATCATTCCTCTATTTCTTTCATGCTATTAATATTTACTTAACATTCACTAATTTTTCAAATATTTCTGCAGGCAGGGCCATGAAAACAGTTGTAGTTAACACATTTAAATATGCATGCCAATACACACAGAGAAGAAAGCACTGAATATATGCCCAGATCTACTCCTCTGGGATTTGTTAACCAGACTGAAAGATTATGATGTGCTCCGTGTAATGACCACCACTTTTTTGCACTGCTCCCAGTGCCCCTTAGGAGGAAAATGTAAGTCAGAGAGACTGTGGTTTCTTTCCTGTTGGAGAGTATTTTGACAGATCTGTGTCTGGTATAGAGCACACTTTAATTTTGCGATAGTTGTTCTGTCAAGTGTATAGGAATAGTGGAATTAAAGTGGTGCTCAGACAATAACATATTTTGATCAGTGGGAAGGGAGTGAATAGGATCTCTTTTGAGTCCAGACTTTTCATTTTTTTCCACTGGCTTCTGAATAGCATGTAAAGAGTGTATTTAATGGCTTATACAGATGCCCTGGGAGACATGACCAAGTTAGCCCTGTATGATTTAGTATCAACAAGCTATTTTCTGTATTTAGCTATGAAGTGCTTACAATGTTCATTTTTAAATCCAGGGCATTGTCTTTTGAACATAATATGATGCTTTGGCTCACAGTGAATAATCCTATGTAATGAGAGCTGTCTGACTGGAGTCAGCTCATTTGCAAAATGCCTTTCATCACAGTCTATTCCAGTCCTTATAGCCCTCAGACTTTCTTTATCTTCCTCATATCTTTAATTTTAGAGTATGTCAGCATGCCTGAAGATGTTCAGTAGATTTAACACTTTTACTAATGTTTGCTGTTTTCACAGAGTTTAGCACCTCAGTCACCTAGTGCGGGAGTTACACTGATTTTAGTTACGGGTTTTTGTAAGTCTTTGTGTTGGTATTGTAAGAAATATATTGTTAAAAAGGAATGTTGGCCAAAAAAAAAGTTAGGAAGAAGGAAGAAAATCTTGAAGAATCAGTTAATGGGCATGATTTTAGTTTAACAAGACTGCATTAGTATTATTCAAGAAAATGGGAAAGGAGACTTTGAACTTCTGTTTCTGTGTTAGCCTAACAGAAGATAGCTTTCATATAATTCAGAAAGGATTTATAACCTGCTTGAGCAATAAAAAAATGTATCACAAAGACCTGGTTCATAAAAATTCTCAATACAAGTAAACCAGAAGGAATTATATTGATCAAAAAGTCAAGCCTTACCAAGGATAGCAATGTGAATAGCTGCTTCCTTAATGAGCAATGAAGGGACTGATAATTTGCCATAACCCAACTTTCTTATTGTAATCTATCTTAGGTTATAATGCAAAGTTGATCTCATGCAGAAAATTTTAAAGGGTGCTATTCAGCATGACTCACAGCCACTGCCTTTTTTCAGACATTCTGTTACTTGCCACAGACTAGTGCAGAGGTTTTCACCTCTTTAGTTAATCCTTTGCCCTGTGCCTGGATGATCTTAATTCAAGGGCTGGTTCTGCTCTCAAATCTACAGTGAGGCTCTCTGAAGGGTATAACAAATAAATATCCAATTTTTACTAAATAGTAGACTATCTAATAACTTATTTTTACTACAGTTTCTCTGACTGAGGTTAATGATTTTAGAATAAGGAAAGGAAAAGGAGAGACCAGTGGAAATCCAATTACAGATCTCATTTTAGTGTAGCGTTCAGATGAAGGGAGAAAATACTGAGAGGCAATTTGGAAGCCTACAATAAAATGTAGCAAAATTCCTGAGAGCTGGAACATCACAAAGGCACGTCATCTCCTTGTGTTATACTTTTGGGGTGCAAGCAGTGCTACGTGTAATGAAATTGGGGACCTTATCAATGAGCTGACCTACGGAATATACATTATACAAAAAGATTTTTCATTTTATTTTATTCCTAAATGATACTCTGATCCCAAACTGTCCCTAAAAAGTTTGCAAATAGAAGCATAGAATCATAGAATAACTCAAGTTGGAAGGGACCCATGAGGGTCATCAAGTCCAAACACTTGCTCTTCGCAGGACTACCTAAAGCTGAACCGTATGACTAAGACTGTCATCCAGACACTCCTTGACCTCTGACAGCCTTGGTGCTGTGACCGCTTCCCTGGGGAGCCTGTTCCAGTGACCGACCACCCTCTCAGTGAAGAACGTTTTCCTAATGTCCAACCTGAACTTCCCCTGATGCAGCTTGATTCCATTTCCTCGTGTCCTATCGCCAGTCACCAGAGAGAGGAGATCAGCACCTCCCTCTCTGCTTCCCCCCTTACGGAATTTGCAGACTGCCATGAGATCACCCAGCCCTCAGCATTCTCTTCGCCAGGCTGAACAAACCAAGAGACCTCAGCTGCTCCTCAGAAGTCTTGCCCTCGAGGCCTTTCACCATCTTGGTTGCCCTCCTCTGGACACACTCTAATAGTCTGATCTCCTTCTTATATTTAAGTCACCCCAAACTGCACACAGTACTCAAGGTGGGGCCACACCAGTGCTGAGTAGGACGATCACCACCCTCGACCAGCCAGCGATGCTGTGCTTGATGCACCCCAGGACACGGTTGGTTCTTCTGGCTGCCAGGGCACACTGTTGACTCATATTCAACTTGCCATCAACCCAGACCCCCAGATCTTTTTCTGTGGGGCTGTTTTCCAGTCTTTCAACCTCCAATTTGTACGTATAACCAGGATTGCCTCATCCCAGGTGGAGAATCTGGTACTTGCTCTTGTTAGATTTCATACAGTTGGTGATTGCCCAGCTCTCTAGTCTATCCAGACCTCGCTGTAAGACGTCTCTACCCTTGAGGAAGTCCACAGCTCCTCCTAATTTAGTATCACCAGCAAACTTACTTACTGTACATTAGATTCCTGCGTCCAGATCATTTATAAATTGAAGATCACTGGTCCTAAAATTGAGCCCTGGGGAACCGTACTGGCGACTGGCTGCCAGCCTGGTGTAACTCTATTTACTATAACCCTTTGAACCCCCCACATCAGCCAATTGCTCACCCAACATATTAAGGACTTGTCTAGCTGTGTGCTGGACATTTCTTCCAGAAAAATAGTGTGAAAGACAGTATCAAAAACTTTGCTAAAATCCAAACCCCTACATCTACTGCCTTCCCTTGTTCAACCAAATGGGTGACTTTGTCCTGAAAGGAAATTGAGTTAGTTAAGCAGGACTTTCCCCTCATGAACCCGTGCTGGCTATGACCAATGACTGTGTTGTCTCTCAAGTGTTTTTCAAGAACTCCCAAAATAACCTTCTCCATAATTTTACCAGGCACTGAAGTGAGACTGACAAGCCTGTAATTACCAAGGCCTTCCTTCTTATCCTTCTTGAAAACTGGGACAACATTTGCCACAGTCCAGTCAACTGGGACCTTTCCAGCGTCCCAAGACAATACAAGAATAATGGCGAGAGGTCCCACGATGACATCGGCCAGCTCTTTCAGTACCCTGGGATGAAACCCATCAGGTCCCATAGATTTATGCGCATCCAGCTGGAGCAGCACGTCTCGAACAAGTTCAGAGTGGGCTGGGTGTTTATCATTCCCCCAGTCATGGTCTTCCAACACAGGGCTCCAGGAGCCCAGGGCCCATCACAGGTGTTGAAGACAGAGGCGAAGAAGGCATTAAACATCTCTGCTTTGACTACATCCCTATTTGTGAGGTAAGCGACCTCATCAAGTAACAGACCAATGTCATCTCTGATCTTCCTTTTGCTCTTAACATATTTTTAAAAAAGCTCTTTTTGTTGTCCTTCACGGTACTGGCCAGCTTGAACTCTAACTGAGCTTTGGCCACACAAATTTTCTCCCTACACTGGCGAAATCTATTGGAAAACCTTTGATAGACTTGATGAATGAGATTTTTTTTTCTTATCAAAGATTGAGATTTATTTTTTTATGCAGCATGACTGTTTGGTATATATCTGAAGCTAATACTTCAATTAACTACTTTCTGGTAAAGTACATTAAATGAATTGCCATTTATGTAAAATACTGTCTACTGTTTGCTTGTTTAGTCACTTATTGCACAAAATAGTCTTATTAAACCATAATATAAAGAATTCCCATATTAGCCTTACCCTTCCCCTGCCTGCCCCACCCCAAATGAAAGACTTAATCAAATTGATTTAGCAACTTCAGTCCAGTCGTGAGAAGCTACATTAATGAGGTGGAAAACAGTTAAGTCACATAAGTAATTCCTAAAGAAAAGCACCTATTCTTAGTCTTGCAAACAGTTCATCAACAACTTTCAACAATTATCTTTACTGTAATGCTTTTGTCTAATAATTACGTTCTAATGTATTTTAATGTAATTTTTACAATGATGCTCCAGAAGTTATACAGAAATAAATTATTAACTTACCTGGTTTAAAAAATAAACATGTTTATTTAAAGATAATAATAAAATAATAAATAAATTGCTAAAAACCGCCGTAACATTGTCTGTGGTAACATGCACTTGAAAAAAACTGGGATTTTCCAAAAGAGGTTTTAACTTTGCTAGAGTACATTTTGCAAAGAACAATTGAATATTCTGTCTACATGAAATATATGTCATATTAATTATTTAATTGAGTGGATTTATTTTTTGTTCCTCTGGTTTATACACAGACCAACAAAGAGAAGATAATGACATATAATGACATAATATGTAAGCTAAGTGAATTTGCTGCATTTGTAATTCTGTCAATATAATTTCTAATTAAAGAATCATAACAACATGCTATTAAGAGTCAAATATGACATCATGTGTTGACAGCTACTTTATAAGATGATACTTAATGGTTACCTATGGGACTGTGCAAGATTAACAAGGTTGTGGAAACTGGAAAAGGCATTTACAATGCATATAATTAAAAGGAAATAAATGTTTAAAAAGGAATGAGAGAGTTGTCCTATTGGAAATATATTATTGAAATATATACTTGGAAGCTGTGTATGTAGTTATAAGAAAGTTATAAGTTAAAATGCTAAGTTATAAGAATATATTTAGTATAAGAATGTTTCGGTTCATTGTGTTGTGCCTACGATTGCAAAAAAAAACCAAAATAATCAAACTTTTTGATCATTCCAAAGATGACCAGGTGAATGGACAGCCACTAGCTTTCCTTTGTCAAGAACTATTCACACTCTGGCTATTTTCTTTCAAAGGATGAAGAAGCAGGAATTGCAGGTGGGAAGTAGGAGACACCATATAGCTTCGTTGCTGCAATTCTTTTGATACTGTCTACAATATTTTCCCTGTAGGATTCCTATCAGGTGAGCAAAAAGCTGATTGTAAAGCTGTACAAAAAGAATAGTTATTAAAGGTTTACTGTCAAACTTGAAGAATGGACTGAGTAGAATTCCAAGGGAGTCTGTGATAGCTCTAGTAATGTTCAGCAGTTTTATTAACAGCCTCACTGATGGAATGGCAAGTACACTGATTAAATTTACAGATGACATCAACCTTCTGGAGTCTGTAAGCACGTTGAAGTTGAATTCAGAATAATTTTGAGAAAATGGAGAAACGGTCAGAAAAAAAGACGCAATTCTACAAGGACATCTGCAAGGTGGAACTAATCAGCTGCATGAAATGAGAACAGAGAATAATTGGCTAAGTTATTGAAGAAATTGGGTTATTTTATCTAGACAAAAAGGAGAAAGAAAGGAGATAATATAATGGCCTTTATATATGGAAGACACCTACCAAGAGAAAGGTAATAAACTGTTTTCTCCACGTCACGTGTAGATAGGTTAAGAAGTAAGAGACTTGCATTAGATCAAGCAGTTTTTATGTCAGGATTTTTTTTTTTTTTTTTTTGTAACTGTAAGAATAGTTAAACATTAGAATACATTTGCTAAAGAGGTTATATGACCTCTATCACTGCAAGCATTTTTTAAATAATTAGGAATAATACAGACTAGCTGATATTTCCAGGCTGACGGGGTGAACTATCTGACCTATTATTGACCCTTTTGGACAGACATGCTTTGATTATTCATATGTATATACATACACTTGAAGCCATGTGCTTCATTGGAGCAACGTTTCAGTTCACTAATTTGTTTCTTTAATTAGAAACTAAGTAACATGACTTAATTTTAAACAGAAACCTTTTTGACTGTTGCCAGTTAAAGCTCAGACGTCTACCTGCACTGCTGTAATTTAACAGTTGTCAGCTACGCTGCATTGAGTGTATGCATGCTCTTAGAGAAAAGGATATTGCCAGCTGTGCTGATTCTTACTTCAATTCATTTTCCTGTCTGGATTCACTTACATTGCTCCAGAATATCTTGTTGGGGGGGAAAAAAAAAAAAAAAATCAGAATCATGTCCAGAATATCTAAACTGGTTAATATTAAAACTGGTTAACTATAAGGACATCCTTAGGGTTGCTGCAGAAACTAAGATAGTTTGCAGTCTACTGAGTACATAAAGACAGAAAGAGACAGAGTGATGTATCATACAGAGATGTATGGTATATAAATTCTTTTGGTTGGAATCTTTCGATATTTACCCCTAACACCTATGGAGCAAATGGTTGTGCTTAGAAAATGCAGCCAATGAAAAGGCATACTGTTTGTCAATGTGTGCAAGTGCGATCCCTCCTATTGCTCAGAAAATCTTGGCAGTTAAAAATGATAATTCATATAAATAGACTGTCTAGTAAACGTGACTAGATTCTATTTTTCATCCTTTTATCCTAGTAAGCTTGTGACACATAATTTCTTTGCAATAAATAGTAGATGACACATATGCACAAATTTCAGTTGTTAGTGTAAAGGCATTCAGGAATATCATAGGAGGTTATATATGTATCTAATATGATGCTACACTGATATGATACATCAGGAGATCATTTATAATGCTTTGATATCCATATCTGCCACTGTTTCACTTTGGCCCTCTAAAGGGAACTCAGAGGACAGGAGAAAACATGTATTTTACCTTACCTTAGTGCCTGTATGGAAAGCAGGGTTTGGCAGCTCAGCACAAACACAGCAATTGAAAGCAGCTGCAAAATATTCTCAGAGAATATTTGAAGCCGTATGGAAGTATTCATAGGGAATGGATCGGCTAGCAGATGACCTATACTCAACACTAAAATAAAGGAGCAAAGCAGACAGAAGGGGCTGACAGAAGACAAATGTGGGTCTATGTTGGGGGCAGGACACAGTGCCTGTATCTCTTTGGATGTGGACTGTGGATTGATATTTTACTAGGGATTGGAGAGGTGCCTATTAGCAAGAAGACTGAAATACCATTAAGGGTGGTATTTCAGATAGGGAAAACCCCTATGTGATTTCTATGATCACTCATAAGTTATCAATAAAGACAGAGTCTAGATATTCTCTATCAGTGTCAGAAGAAATTGTGAAAGTGAATAAAGAAAATGGTAAATAAATAAATAAACCGAACTGTAGGTTTTTTCCTCTTGGTAGAAAAGATTTTTCTGCTTATTAAATAAGTATTGGTTTGGGGTTTGCGGTTGGTTTTCTGTACATAGCTAGCCTGAACTAAGAAATTGTCATTTATCTTTTTTTTAGCTGTCAAAGTATATCCCCAGTGCTTTCTTGCTACAATATCAAATATAATTTCATAGGATGTATAGAAACCACTTTTTTTGCAATGATTCTTAGTTTTGGTTCAGTTCCTTAAGTGCACAAAAATGTAGACTTCACATCTGCATCTTTATTGATTCTTCCCTGATGAGTTGTGTCTCCCATTTTTTTTTTCCTTAGTCTGAAGGCAATAATCAAATATCCTACAACTTTTCCTCCTTTACTACATAATCTCTATGTGAAATGCCTGCTGCCTGTAATTAGTGGCTCTTGCTATATCTCATATACTTCTCATGCTTTCCAGCCTCCCAGCAAGAAGCTGCAGAAGTTACCAGAACTCAAGTAGGCCTCTCTACCTTTCTAACATTCCAGGAAACCAATTTTTTGACACAGCTGACATTGTTTGATAGGCTACATTTTTCTACAAATCGCAATCTGGTCATGAAATATAATAACAACTCTGAGCTCCGAAAGTGCCACTCATAAAATGCTTTGGAGAACACTGTAGGATAAATTGCTTGTGATCAAGGATACTTAAGTGAAATAGCAAATGTATAATCCTTTAGACCACTTTCATATTCTAACGCAGGCTAAAATTTGTAGATAATAGGAGGAAATCTGATCCTTGGCTGATGGGCTCGGTTAGCAAAAGCCCTAGTTCTTGCTATTTCAAGTACCTGAGGATTATATTTAGGGTGCATTAAATATCCAGCTCATTCTGATCACAGTTATCTTAATAATTTTAAGATACTGTGTTAATTATCCCTCACTAAACATGAATAAGAAGTGTCATGAAAATTATTATTATGACCTTTACCATGTCTGCTCTTTTCATGATTTTGTTGAGAATTTTACAAAGACAAACAGTTTATGGAAGCCAGGGAAAAAGAAAACCCAGAAGACAACTATTTTACATACTAAGAAACGGAAGGAAATCAGTAGTGTATGAATATGGATATGGGACAAAGAATAATCTTACAGCAAGGAGGCAACAGGAAAGGTAGGAACCAGGTCACAGGTATATAAAGAGGAAAACTGATTTGGAGTGAGGCTGTAGAGTTTGCTTTTTTTGTGTGCTGGCTATATGATCATACTGAATTATCCCTATTCTGAGCCCAACAAGCTCAGATTTTGTAAGCAGAGGTCTTGGCTCGACAGTAAGAAAAGTCTTCATCTGGCCATTCTACAGAATACTGCCAATGAAAAAAGGCAGGATCAGAACTGCTGACAAGGAAGTAGACCAAAGGGAATTAAACAACCAGAAATTATCAATTTAAAGAACCTGAGCAACGAATCAGAATTAATTAACATAAATATGTTTAAAAATTTATACAGAGAATAAGTAAAGGTTACCAAATTTACAAAAAAATCTGAGTGTTATATTTATGCATTTCAGAAGACACAATGCAGAAAAAATAATTTTTCCAGTTAGTAATATTAATGGATAGCAGAAGAATGGAAGGTGGAAATGGAAAGCAAGTTTGTCCTCCAAATCAGTTAAGAACAGAGAGGTGACCACATGAAAATCGTTACAGCTCGAAGTGATTCAAAGAATGATGATGTGGAAACAAGTGACTCACATCTGGAAATAAAACCTTAAAATTGCAAATTTGAAAGGTTATTCTCTTTAACCTTTGATAGAGTTCCCTTTAGACTTTTCGATTGTAAACCAGTCACAGTTTCAAAGGGAAAGAAGTAGTCAACTACAAATTATGGTAGCAGTGTCAGGATGCTAAACATGGAAATGATAATTCATTTTAAGATAAGCCAACTGTCACAGCCCGAGAGCATGAATGTTTTTAAAGTTAATATGTATCTACTTACTGTATTTCAGAGTAAAAAGAGCTAATAAATAGCATGTTTAAATTATATAACAACAGATACTGCTAGGAACAGCAGTCAGCTCTGATATAATAGAGAAAGTTTCTTTGAAAAAGTCCAACAATTTACTATGTTTTGTATCTGTCATTTTCACATTTGAAAAGCGTCAAAAGAAAAGCTAGAAAAAACATAATTAATTACTTCTAATGTTTAAAAATGTAAGCTGAAATCAGATGAACTGCTGGCATACAATGTGTCTATTGTATAAGATAAATGCAGTCAGGATTGGCTCCTGAATTTTACATTTTAAGCCAATTGGAGCAAAAAATCAACAAGGGCAATAGATAACCTAGCAGGCGAATGACTCTGGTGCTAGGTTTTAACTTGAGCTGAATTTGCCTAGCTGACTCATAAGCCCCATGAAGAATGTTGGCTTACGACAGCATCATAATACATGGAAAATGGCAGCACTAATGGATACCAAAATGATAAAGATAGCATTCTGTGGAGATGAATACCTCAGAAGAAAACTTTAAAAACCTGTAATTAAGAAAGAGTGTGATGTATTGCAATATGTTCAGTTTTACATTGGAAGGTACTATATAAAGCACACGTATTGATTAACATAAATCCTGACTAACAGTTTGATCTATGGATAATAATGATTTGTATTACACATTTACATTTTACATTGTTTCTATCACTGCATCCCGTAATTAATAGTAATTCTCTCATTGGGGTATTAAAAAGAATAGTAAGTGGGAGGACAATTTGATTTCTGTGCTGGGAAAAAAAATAACCTTCAAGACCTTCTCTTCTACAAACCTTATCTTTAGAGATGACTTTAGCTGCTGGCAATAAGTCTATTGCTGTAAATGGATGTAATGGAAAAAGGCAATCAGACTAATTCTTCGTTTAGAGAAATGGTAGATGGTAAATATTAACAAATAGAACAATTATTGGAGGGAAAACACTGTGTGCAAATGATTTAGGCAGTAGAATGTGAGATCTCAGTTCTGTAAAAAAATGTATTCATCAATACATGGGACTATGCACAATTTTAGCATTAGGTTTATGCAGAACTGTTGGCAGGACCAGGGTCTAGGCATATGTTTCATATTTCCCTAGCATTCATAGCTTGCTGCTTTGGACCTTAGAAAAGAGACAATGGGAATAATTTCTGTTTTGCAAACTTAAAATGCATGCTTTTTGACAAGATCATGTGTGTGCTCTGGTCTTTGGAGCACTAGTTTTCATATCAGTCTGCATTACAACCCCATATATATGAGCAATATTATACTGAGTAGTGAACATATAGCAGGTAGGAACAATACATTGAGGGAAAGTGAGAATTTCCTGAGCTATTTCATAGAATCATAGAATGGTTTGGGTTGGAAGGGACCTTTAAAGCTCATCTAGTCCAACCCCCTGCCATGAGCAGGGACATCTTCAACTTGATCAGGTTGCTCAGAGCCCCGTCCAGCCTGACCCTGAAACGTTTCCAGGGATGGGGCATCGACCACCTCGCTGGGCAACCTGGGCCAGGGTTTCACCACCCTCAGCGTAAAAAATGTCTTCCTTGCATCTACTCAATATCTACCCTCTTCTAGTTTCAAACCATTACCCCTTGTCCTATTGCTATAGGCCCTGCTAAAAAGTCTGTTCCAATCTTTCTTCTAAGCCCCCTTTAGGTACTGGGGGGCTGCTGTAAGGTCTCCCTGGAGCCTTCTCTTCTCCAGGCTGAACAACCCCAACCCTCTCAGCCTGTCTTCGTAGGAGAGGTGCTCCAGCCCCCGATCATCTTCACGGCCCTCCTCTGGACCCGCTCCAACAGGTCCGTGTCCTTCTTACGTTGGGGGCCCCAGATCTGGACGCAGAACTGCAGGTGGGGTGTCACCAGAGTGGAGCAGAGGGGCAGAATCCCCTCCCTCGACCAGCTGGTCACGCTGCTTTGGATGCAGCCCAGGACACGGTTGGCTTTCTGGGCTGTGAGTGCACATTGCCGGGTCATGTCCAGCTTTTCATCCACTGGTACCCCCAAGTTCTTCTCCTGTAGTGATACCAGCGGTTGCCCCGACCCATGTGCAGGACCTTGCACTTGGCCTTGTTGAACCTCATGAGGTTCACATGGACCCACTTCTAGAGCTTGTCCAGGTCCCTCTGGATGGCATCCCGTCCCTCAGGTGTGTCCACCGCACCACTCAGCTTGGTGTCATCTGCAAATTTGCTGGGGGTGAACTCGATCCCGCTGTCTGTGTCATTGATGATACAAGATTCTCTTTCATGTTTCTGAAACGCTGTGAAAAGTTAGAATGGATTCTCAGGGTTTTCTACCTGCTAGGTGTAAAAGCTGGTCCTTTGCAGACATGAGTATGGATGCAAAAAAGACTATGTTGGAAGGTAAATGTATTTTAAGCAACTATGACAGCATGTTTTTATCTTTCTGTAATACCTTACTGGAACTACATAAACACTTTATATCAACAAGCTTGCAGTCGTATTACAAATGGATTGACACTTTAAATATTACCTGAATACATTGGATCTCAAGAATATGCTTTTTTACTTTTCTCTTACTTTCCCAGACAGCAGTATAGAGCGATTCAAAAGAAAAGTATGCTCTCCTCCCAACACCTCCATGTTTTTGCGTTTGTTTGTTTTTTTATGTTTTGTAGGGGTTTTGCAGCAGCCATCACCACGGAATTCACCACACTGTAAAATTTATGTAGGGAGTCACCATACGCTTCATTACTGAAAATAGTTATGATTTAATGTTGATTAAATGTATCTGCAGGAGAACTCCTGCTTTCACTGCAAGAGTACTATAAACACTAGTGAAATAATATCTTCTTTCAAAAGCAGATATCCATGGCTGGCTTGATATACATCTGTTTACATCAAACCCAAGTGCATGCTAGATGCATAAATATTTACAGATGCTGCTAGAGGTCTCTTTTGTAACAACTATTAGGCTACAATAGCTAAATAAACTGCCAGCTATTATTAAAATAAATGGTAAATTGGATTCATAATTATTGGACAAAATACGAACATGTAGGTACTATTTTCCATTTTTCAGCATCTGCTGTGCAAAGTAAATGTAGACTGCAGCTATTCTGATCTAGCATCGTGTATAATCCACATCACATTCAGATTGTAGTGATGTAAATAACTACAAGAGGTTCACAGTTATGAGATCAACTTAAACCTGTTACTTAAAGGAAAAATAATTTAATGAAAAACAATTTTCTTGTTATACTTTACGGCTATTTCTGAGGAAGAAATAACCTATGGTAGCTGAAAAGTGCTTGCTATACATATGCAAAAGTTGCAGCAGTTCTTGCAACGGTTAATGAATAGATCTTAATTCTTTAGGATGGGACTATGGGAGCTACAGATGCTTATACAGAATAGCGCGAGAGCAGTAATAAAAGCGTCAGGAGCTGCTGGATGCAGTAGGCTGACAGGGCTGAGGCTGCCACAGCCGCCTGTCCCCAGGTCCGGCCAGTAGCGAGACGGAGCGTGTTGCTCATAGACACCCTTGTACACGTACACGTGGCTGGGCTCACGGATTAACAGACGTGACACGCTCAGCACTCACACAGACACAAAGAGCACCGACGGCCTCATCCTGTTCCCTTCTCTACCTGATCAGAACGAAGGTCCCTTCATGGGAAATACATACCCATATCTACAGTGGGGATCCCACCGCTCTGCCCAGGAGCTGAGCCCTAGATGCCAGGACTCCCCAGTTACTGACTTGCGTATTATGAGATCACTCGACCCACAGCTCCACTCCAGTCGCAGACTCCCCTCAACCACAGACGCACGCGCACGCACAGCCGTGCACCGGTGCGTTATGGGTCCTCCAAAGGAACTCTCCTAAGCTGCCTTAAGTTGTGTTATTTTAAATAATATTGAAGTGGATTTTCTGGTTCAGAGACAGGAGAAGGAATATTATACAAAAGAAAGAAAGGCCCAATAATACAAAGAGAAAAACTTGGAGAAGTCAAGAGAAGACGGTAACAAAGGGAGTTCCTCAGGGTATGCGGAGATGAAGTATACCACAGAGGATTTAGTCTTGACCTTCATATGAAGTCATTGACTGTAAGCATTTTCTCAGATTTTTATGTTTCTTATTGATATATATGTGTTTCTACCTGGCAAAATTAGTACACAGCACCTGCTGAATCACTTATTTCAAAACAAAATGAATTATGAATGCAATTCCAAATTTTTCACTCGTATGCATACATACATTTGTGAAATAACCCTCTTTGGGTCAAGTTGGCACACAAATACAACAATAATGGGTTCACTAGAAGACGGATATTCTGCTCCAAGACATATGCTGAGGCTTCTAATGGGCCCATTTTGTTTTTTATTTTTTTTTTTTTCTGGTTTAATTCCATTGATTTCAACAGAGTTACATGAGCAGAGATATGACTCACTGACTTCAACAGGAGTAATGTCCATGCACCTAAAATCAAAGTTTTGAGCTTAGAAACAGTTCAGGAAGGACTGAAAACAACATGAGGCAGTACCATATTTTGGATTCCCTTTTGTCTCCTTTATATTCTCATGAGAAGTGTGTTATGTTGAAAAAGACTTTGATTTACCTAAGCCAAGGATCTGTCCCAGTTTATTGTAACTAAGAATATGGATGAAAGATGGTCATGATGGAGGTTATGATAATTAAGCTGTCTGATAATTTCTGTAGATAGCCTAGCATGTGAGCTGGTAATTTTCCCTCTGTAGCTGAATAATGAATTATAATATCAAACTACCCTAAGTTCAGAGCTGCCTTGTAAATAAAGTTAGAATTAAGCGCTCTGAGATATGGTTGTTATCTATACAGTATGGCAATATTTACTGTCCTCAAATTATGCTCTCTATCAATGAATGCATAAAATACCCTTAACATTATTAAGAGATGTATTTATGCATCAAAGAGAGGCAATATTCTTCAAAAAGACATTGAGCTTTGGAGCAAGATATTTTTAGACTGATCTCTGAATGATACAGTGTCAGCTATCAAAGTAATGTGGAACAAGCATGGAGTTAGAACTGTTAAATGCCAGGCCACAACATGGCAATAGCTTTTAGATAAGATATTTTTGGTGAAACACACTGCCCATGAAAAGAGAGTTAACTGAAAGAATTCAGAAGCAAAGCTAACAACTGGCTTTAATGTGTTATTATTAACAGCAGTATTTACTGTTTTGGCATTGCTATAGTTCTACTGTATTGGCATTTTCCTTATGCAAACACATTGTTTTCCGCTGGATTTTCAAGTGCGATGTAAATATTCAGAAAGTATTTAAACAGGATCTGGGACTGTGAAGGACTAAGTTTGTTGTTTGTTCGTCAGCCCAACAGACAGAGGTAGGCCAATGAAAATAGAAATTACGTGAAATGAGCGTTGCTTGTATTTGAGGCTACAGCCATGCCGTAGGATGACAGAAAGCTGCAGAAGGTTGAGTGATTACATTTTGGAAACACAACCATGACTGTTTCCAAAATGAAGTTGTGAAACTTCCTCTCTCTGTTCTTCCTGGAAAGATGTGGTGCTCTTTTAGTCCTTCCCAGCTGAGGCTTATTCAACATATTTTTAAAACATGGCTCCAGCTTGTCTGGAGATTTCTTGAATGAGCAAAAGGGTTCCTTTTACCTTACTGTTTTCCTCATAACTGAACACTGGTGCGTACATTTGCTTACTTCAGAGATGCTCATTAATGAAAGCAACAGCGAATCTCCAATCTTCTGGAAACTGTGAAGTGGTCTAATGAGACTTTGTAGGGTGATTATCAGACCATTTTGTCTTCCAAAGAGAACAGTAATTTACTGAGGATTAAAGGCAAAAAACAGAATCCTCAGTACTGTTGTCACTTCAACTAAAATACAAAATGTATGCAAGGGTTTAGCTTCCATTTGGATGATGGGCAAGAGACAGGAGATTGACAAGACTTGCATGAACCCATTTACGTTAATCTCATTAAAAAGAAACAAAGGCGATAATGTAGGCTCCAAAGCAATGAGTTATGTGTAAAAACTGAGCCACAAAGGGAAAGAGGCAATGACTCTCCCCAGGGTGCCTGGAACTTGTTCACATAATTCTGGAGGGATACTCTGCAGATTGCTAAGAAAAAAATAATGCAAAGGAGTGTTTTGTCTTTTCCTTATGCCTTGTAAAGAAAGTATCCTTCTGCAAGAAAATGGAAAGACTGGCACCAGTGCTTTATGGATATTGGCTTTATGAGCAATTTTAATTCTCAGAAACAGATCTTTCAAAAGTGAAATGACCTATACAATGAAAAATACAATTATCTGAAAATTAAAATGCTGCTCCAAACAATTGAAACTGCTTAATGCAGTGGAAAAAGCAACCATCATTCAAAAATCAGGAGTGTAAATTTTTTTTGTCACTGCTTTAACTAAATCATTAGACAAACACCAAAATTAAATCTTGCTTCTCTGACTAAAACCAGCTTACACTTCCAACAGGACAGTTTATTTAAAACTTTCGTATTCCCAAAATAGATTTTTCTCCTCTGCCTCCTTTGGTAAAAAATTTTAATGCCGTTTAACACTTTCACCGAAATGCTTTTTTATCAAGCAGCTCTGGTTTTGACAGTATATAACTTGTGTATTCTCATTTTCAATTAAGTTCCAATATTCCAATTCAGTTCCTAAGCACATTATTTCAATCTCAAAGGTAAACTCTTTTAAGTTCTAGAAAGGCATTAGTATTTTCACAGCTCCCAGTACATGGACATGATCACAGCCAAGGTCTGTGCATGACCTTGTTGATTTTTGCCAACTTTGGAGAACAAAGTCCACAAGTAACAAAAGGCATGTAAAATTTAGCATGTGGGTTCTTAGCTTCAAAAGCTTAAGTTACAATTGATGTAGATACTGATACCTGAGCTGATAACTTAAGTTCCATTTATAACCAGTGAAGCAAAAGTGGAATTTCTAGGGTACGATTCAACACATCCAAATCTAGTAGATGGCTCGTGCCATAAAGAGTCCCTCTTTTTCTTACTATAAATGGAGCCCAGAATCAACACTCAAATGTAACAACTACACTGCAGATCTGAACTACAATGAATCCTACTGAAGATGCAGAATTTTCCACAGAATTTCCCAAGAAATTCTGGCTTCTTGTCCAAAGAACCATCTCCTTTAGTCCCGCAGTTCTTAAATCAGCTAAAAAAACCACTCGGAAGGTGTTGTGTCCTATACACGGTGTCTTCAGTGAACAAGACAGCTTACTTCAGTGCTATTGTCAGAAAACTTTGTGAACTGGGTTTTAGACTTGGAGAGGTCTTTCTGTGTTTAAAATTCTTAAGTATTTTTTTCTAAATCTCTTAGGAATTTGTTCCCTCTCTTTGGGTTATTTCTTGTCTCCTGTTTAATGGTTGTCCTTAAGGGTACATTTGAATTATTACATCAAATGGGTCGGGTGGTGCTCGTTGATGGTGAGACCAAGTGGCGCAACCCTACTTGCAGCCCGTGAGTCAAGGGCAGCTGCATCCAGCTCCCCACCTAGAGCTGTATGACCACGCTCCATGTCTCGGTCAGCCTGGAGGAGCAGTAGTTGGTGTCAGGCTACTTTCTGGTTTATAACTGGAGGAAAATGTAAAAGCCTGTTTTTCTATAATTATGCAAACAGAAGAAAAATTGCCCTGGCTATTCCTGCAGAAGTAGAAGGAGGGTGGGGTGCACCATATAAAAACTTTGGTAGACAGGAAAGATGGAAAAGTTACTTCTTTCTGTGCTATCGCTGAGGTCAGAATTGGTGTAAATGAGCTAAGGGTAGTGATAACCAGTGTATTCTCCATGTCAGTATTGTAATTAACAATGATTCATGTGAAGAGAAAACATTGCAAGTACCTTTATTTTGAACTCACTTGAAAACTGTAAAAAAAGAAAGGATGTTTACAAAACAGAAAAGCAGCAAAAAGTTTATAAAATCTTTGCTTAGTCAACTTAATGTCTTCAAGCACACAAGAGTTAAAATTACTTCTTTTCAAGAAGTACTTGACATTGTCTTAAGTTTCAATGTAAAATTAGAGGACCGTGTATTTAAATTATGCAATATCAATAGCATCTCTCCTACACTTTTGAAAGTATTTCAGTTTCTCATTATGCAGGGAGGATGATCTGACCTAAGAGGAGGACAGAAAAATTAAGAAAATAGAATAGAAATTATTTTAAGAGTCTCATTGAACTCCCACTGGAGTTGATGGGTAAATGTCTAGCTATTTCAGTGGGAGTGGTATTAGACCTATGATAAGCAGGTTATATTTTCTAATATACAGTATATAGTGGTCCCATAAAACGAGATTCAGAAACTAATTGACCTTCAGGTTGCTACATCTTGTAGAAAGCAAGAATTATGCACCAAATACCTACAGGTCTTCCTAACCTTGGAGGGACTGGATCGCATTTTTAAGGAGAATCAATGGGTCATGCAGTTTATGGTCACTTTTTTCACAAAACAATTGATGTAGATGTGAAGAAAAGAAACAAAACCTGTGGATTTAGTCAAGTGATTGTATTGCACAAATTTCTTAAAATATATCTTAGACCGGTCAGGTGGCACAAATGCCTGTCCTGGATGTTTTGGGGAGTCCTGTAGCAAAAGTGAAATAAAATCTACCATGTGTTTGCTTCCTTTCTTTTTTTTTTTTTTTTTTTTTTTTTTCAGAGATACTTCTCCTTTTTATAGTTTTAAAAGATGAAGCTTTAAGTGCCATTATCTTGTCATGTAATTCTTGTTTCATCAGCTGGAATTGAGCATGAGTATAATCATTTGAGAAGGAAGAAATAGCAGCTTTTGGGCATGAGTTCTGTGACATTACAAATGTCAGCTGCTCCAGTATTCATTGTTTAATGCTCACTCCTATAGGATTGTTACAATTTCTTTCACTGGTACTAGGAATCCAATGTTTTAATAAAGGGTGTTGTAACTTGAAGACAATCAAATGGATTTTAGCGAATAGCTTTGACGATTCCCACTAATATTGCTGTAATTAGCTATCAGTAACAAGAAGTTGAGAAAGGGCTACAGAAGTACATACAAATAAGTTTAGAAATGCTTGGTGTGTAGAATGAAACCGGAGTCAAAGCCTAGAGTAAAGTTGTATGTGAAAGTGAACCATCTCGAGAGCGTAGCGGAGGAGCCAGCCTGTAGAATAGCGGAGGCATTGCAAGTAGACAGGCACAGGATGGTGCCAGAGGTCTCAGGACTATACGTCCAAGCGGTCATTAATGATACAGAATGCTGTAACAACCTAATGAAGCTGCCCGTAGCTGATAGCATAGTTGGAAATATTTAGGACAACAACAACAGCAATTAATTGTACAGGTGTAACCGCTCCAGAATTGGTTATGTGAAATTAATGACCCTGATATCCCACAATGTTAGGTATTTAATTATCATTAAAGGGAAATACCTTTAATGTCTGTGTTTGGTTTAACATTCCACCCTTGAGGTTTGACTTCATTTTAAATGCATCACAGGGTCTCATAAAAATCATAAATAATAAAAAAAGAAAGTATTTGGTAATGCTTTTGTATATTACCGATGCAAATTTAGGCAAAGAAGGGTTATAGGGCTGAACTGAATGGTGTCCTTTTACAAGTAAAATTACAAGTTTGGTTTGGTTTTTTTTCAAGGTGAGAAGTGGAATCACTTGCCAAATAAAGTACTATGAAGACGATTTGCAGCTAATTTCTAAATTTTATTACTCAAAGCTATTCCATACACACTGTCAATATATCATGAGACTGAAGCTGCATAACTTGGAGTGCACTATGTTTTTAGGAATGTCTCACTCCTGTGCAATCTAGCACAAAGGAAAAAAAGTGTGCTCTTCAGAGGTATTATTAATTAATATTATTAATTCATACCATCCAGAATGGAAGAAGTTCATATGATCAAGAAAAACAACACTCCTGTAAAATTCATGATGTTATCTAAATAAAGCGTTACTTCTTGACTCTTCAAGCATATTACTGCATAGATTGTTTATTCTCAAATAATTTTTTGTTGCTCTGAAGATAAATTTATTTTTGTATAGGGTTTTAAAACATTCTGCAATCACCCTTGTCTGTTTTTTTCAGCATCACACGGTATGTTGTTTTCTCTGGGTGTTTGATGGTCTGCTAGGCAAAGTGCTGACAAATTAGAGAGGGATTGATTTTGACCTTTTACAGCTTTGAATCTACGGATGTTTATGCACATGCTTGGCTTTCTGAGTGACTGGTCCCACTGATGCCAGTGTGCCCACTTTTGTTAAACTTAGAAATTTTTGCAGGGTCAGGATTTAATTCTGCAGAAATCCAAACGCAAACAGAAGAGGAGATGATTCAGCAGGTTTCTCTCATTGGTATTAACAAAGATTCAAAAGCAAATAAACTAGATCTACAAGTACTTGGCAGATTCCAAGGAAATTCAGTCTTAATTTGAAAAAGAGGACTTAAAAGCAAAACCGTCCTCTTATTTTTAATGAAGTTTTCTCTTACAGACAAACCTTTTCTTTGTATGCACAGGTGGAATGTCTGTACTTCTGAAGTACAGGTAAATTAATACGAAAATTAATTAATCATTTACCAAACAGCACATCTGATAATTTAAAAGCTAGGCTAATATTACACTTACATTCATTGCAAAGGATATTAGTGTTTAGAAGGAAATATGAATTGTAATTTTATTTCATTTAGTTTTAAATAATTTGCAAACTTCTGGAACTTAAAACAAGGTTGTATAACTCACTCAATTACATCCTACAGAGCTGACCATTGAATTTAACCACATTCTCTATAATTTGTGATTTAAAACTCTTATCATTGTTTCAAATAATTTGTTTACCTTTTGCTTATGTTTAAGTAAATCAATTTTCCTATAGAGTTTCAAGCTACGACAAAACAAGGAATGAACTAGTTAGATTTTAAAATATGCACAGAAGCTGTGGGGATAAAGTGAAATCCCAAACTACTGAGGTCATTCCTGTAAATTTCATCTTAAATAAAGGTCAAGCTACCAGCTCATGTCGAAGACAAAATGTTTTTACTACTCCCACTTGTGAAGTTCGATGTGGAATTGTGATATGGAACATTATCATCAACTTCCAGAGTCTGTGGGGAAATAAACTCTAATTCAAGTGACCATGGATAAAGCTACGCTTCAGGCAATAAGATGGCACCTATTTTCTTATCCTGAACATCAGCATATCAACTGGACTTGAACAAAAGAGAGTTTTACAGCCTGCTTGGCACAGATGTTGGACATTAATCAATGTGACAATGCAAACACTTTAGCTGGATGCTTTGCAAATGTAATTCTAGCCAGTTTGCTCATATTAGTTCAATTTGTACAGAACGTGATTTTTTTGGTACTTGCTTTGCATAAAAAATAAGAAACAACAAAGTCTTCCTTTTCATGAATATCTCATATGCAAAGGATGAGCTATGACATTTGATCTTTCCTGCAGGTAAGAATACTTTTTTTTTTTTTGTCATTTTCAGACACTGTTTTTCAATGTGCTGATACTTTCTGGTATCAAATTAATATCACAGCAGTGTGATGTATGGAGTATGGGAAGATCAAGGTGAATGTGGCCATTCTCATTAAAGGACACTGTTTGCTCTGAGGAAAAAAAAAAAAAAAAAAAAGATACATTTCTAGTGGTGAATGATGTACATGTTTCTGCAATACCTTGTAGCTACAGTCCATTAGAAATTATTTCCATCACCATACAGTATGGTCTGTACTGGTTCTTATTTCTTGAGTTTACCAGGGTAAGAATGAGACCAGCTGACTGGGCAGCATGACCCTGGTTGACAACATTGCCTGACCTGTGTCAGTAGCTATCCGAATCAAACCTGCAGGTATCCAAATAGGAGAAATATTTTTCACGTTTGTGGCTTGTTGCTACAACACAACATCTAAAAATAAAGATATTCTATCAGTATCACAGCATGAAACCCTGTATTTTCCAAGAGTTTGTAAGAGCCAAAGGGGGGTTTGTTTACTTGTTTGGTTTTGCTTTTTTTTGGTTTTCCTTCCATTGGTTCTGTAGGTTGGCAGGATTAGAGTAAGCTCATTATTTTATTTTCGTAGGGCTAGTGACAAATAGCAAGGAAACGAATCTTTTATAATGTTTATATACTTAGATTAAACAAATGCTATGAAAAATAGATATTCTAGTTGAATGTAGATTTCTTATATTCACTGACTGCTGTGAGGTTCTCAGCACATGTACTTTTATGGACAGGATATTTTTTAGTTTCAGGTAAAACCACCTTATTGGGACACCCATAATACAGCCATGGTAATGTGAAGTGTAATGCAAGTGCAGGGCCAAAGTTTCCTCTTCACTTTTCCGGCCCATGCTGGAATGCAAAATCCCATGACCAAGCTAATAATGGTGCTTAAACTGGGTAGATAAAGCTTAATATGTCTTTGAGCAATGAATTCACACTGCTAACTGTTATGCAGGTGTACACAGACTGAGGAAGAAAGTGGTGTGTTTGTTGTGGGGTTTTTTATTGTGATTTTGTTTCAAAGTGAGCACCTGTCATTACAGGGTAAGGCAAAAAAGTCAGTACAAATTCTCACAGTTGCTCTTCAATTTGACTTTAGAAATGTGTTGTTGAATCAGGCTCTTATACATGAGAAGGGAATTTTCCATTATTATTTTTTCTAACTGATAGAAGGTAGATTATTCTGTATATAAATTATACTTTGTATCTATTATATTGATTTTGTTTTGGAAAATGTAGTCTAATTAATTATATTCAAAACAATGTACATGTAGGTCTTTTTCATTGGATCCATATGAAACACCTACCTGAAAACAGAAAATGCTACATATATAATACATGTGCAATTACCACGCATGGGCTTCTTCAGTAATCGGTTTTTTGGGGAAGAGTGTTTCAGAAAAGGGGTCTGGTTTAACAGCTATGAATTGCCCCTTTGAAATGAGTTATTTTTTTCACCCTTGTTTAAAGCTGAAGCTTCGGGGAAAATACGACATATGTAATATATGTATAATTTTGATAAACTGTCTAGGTTTAAAATAACAGAATAACTGATATGCTCCTCCTATAGTACTGCTTATTCCAGACCCATTATTTTACTTGTCATTATTGCAAGCTTCTTCTTCTCCCATTCTGAAGTTGATAAGCCACTTGGAGCTTTTGACTCTGCTCCAAATCTTCATGCCTTTTAAATAATAGCAAAGACTACTGCCTTCATGCTTGTGGCTGTAATTCAAAATTGTATGTTTTCGGTAGTTTTACATTATTAGCATACTCTGCGTGGGTAGGCAGGACTGTAAATATGTGACATAGAATGTATATTGCTATAATTTCTGAGTAAACAGTAACAAAATGTATATTTATTTTAATAGAGGAAATGTGTATTTGTTTATTTAGCAGTCATTCATCAAACGGTGCCAAGAAAGTGATCCGAAGTAGAAGTATTTTACTGTCTTCTGAACTAATGGTCCAAGTCTTATCACCTGGCAACACCGGCTCAGCTGTGATTCATGATGTATAGATAAAATATAAGGCTACAGGCAGTAATCATAAAGACTAACTGGCCCCATGAGGCTAATCTCCCTTGGCTTCCTCGGTAATCCATGGACAAGGAGAGGTCCTTGGAAGAGTGATTCAGAGGAGGTGTCTAAATCAACCACTATGAATTGTCCTCTGGAAGACATATCTTTTCCCCTCGCTTAAAGAAGAAATCCAGGGAAATTAGCCTTAAGAGGCCAGTGTTTGCTTCTGTGAGTTCTCCTCAGAGATGAGGGTCTGGAGGATTCCAGTACGCAAAAGCAGCACTCAAAGCAGAGACCCTATATGAACAAAACTGCCATCCATTTAAAACTCCGCATTCTTAAAGGGATCCTTTTGAAGAGGTCAGGATGTTAAATGTCCCGTTTGCTCTGCCCTGGCAGCATAACTGTGCAGTGAGCAACCGAACCCTCAGACAAACAGAAAATAACTCATCTTCATGGTAATTCAAAAAGAAAGGTTGGTTTGGATAGCTCTCAGAGCAAAAAAAGGTTTGTCACTGAATAACATTGTCGAACGTGCTTCAAAGGAAACTAGTGAAATTTCTTGACTGAGCCACAGAACATGAGGTTTTGATCCAATAAAACACCTAAAAACATGCCTGACTGATATGTTAACATCTGTGGTACTATTTGTGCTTAGAAGCCAGAACACATTAAATACTCGAAATGTCAGCTCAGGACTTTAAATCAACCAAAGGTAAAAAATCATCTCAGGGATTGTCTAACCTGTTCACATTGGATAACACTGACAAACCAATTCAAAGTTCAGTCTCACTACTACATACACTGACTTTTTTCCTGAATAATAAAATACAATACATCGTTGTTTATTTGTTCTGGAATACTTCCACATTTTAGTTATTTTTTGCCAAACACATCAACGAATCTTGTTTTTCTTTTTTTTTTTTTTTTTTCTCCTCTTGCAGCATTCACTTTTTATTGATGATTTTAACAAGGTAAACCGATGCTTTTTATTTTTTTTCTCTCTCTCAGGAATATCTCAGCTGCCATAACACTCAGGACTCTGTCCCACTGCACGTATTAAGGATTTCAAACATCTCTGTTGTGCCTGCGGTTCCTGTGCCATGGCAGTGCAATACAGTCAGAACACCAGAGTCAAATGCAGTGATTTTGAACTCTTGCCTGCTGTTGAACATCATATGGACTGGAAACCACTGTAGCCACAGAGCCAACTGTCCTTTCCCAGGCAGAGGGAGACAAATGGGGTACGCAGAGAGCAGATGTCCACAGATCTACAGAGATGTAGCACTTGTTTCACATTAATCTCCAAGCACCAGAGGTTAAGAGGTTAGGCTTTCTGGCCTTTTCTCTATGTCACTTGGTATAAGTATGCAGCCAATTTCAGTTCACATAGTTTTGGTATTATCATTCCCTCCTCCTCCACATTCATACGCATTAACTCTTTTTCTTCTCCTTTTTTTCTGCTACATTTACATAAGGTAATACAGCTGGCATGTTAATTTGTTAAAAGAATCAGGAAGCTTCTGCATTACTAAGGGACAAAGAGGATGAGCAAAGGAGAGTAGTAATTCTGGCTTTCATTGGACTATTTTGTAGGTTTCTATTGGACATAGTGACATTGTAGAGTATATTTGCCTAATCATAGTTGTGCTAAGAATATTCACAAAATGTCATTTAATAGGTAACATACTATTAGAAGTCAATGCACTTCACAGCTTTGAAACATTAATTATATATAATGCAATACAAATTAGGATCTACATTGCTGAGGTCTCCAATAAAAGAAAATGAAAACAAAGGTCAACTATGACAAGCTCGTAAAATTATTCATCAAGAAATAGGATTTTATACAAAGTAAAAGATAAAAGAAGTCCACCTTCCATCCATGAAAGATGCATTCTCAATAAGGTAAAATTATTATCTCATTTCACCCATTAACAACTATGTAACAATAAAAAGAGTGAACATGGGCACAATCAGAACATAAAAACACTTTTGTAATTATTTTCCATGTTTGCTTCCAGAAAAAAAGGAAATTGTTGCCACTTGTAACTTCTCCATTGTTGTTACTGCTTTTGAGTAGCCTCCCGGTACACTGACTGGCTAGAGGGTATTAAAAATGCTACTTGGTTATAGTTGCAGTGGTAGATTCCAGTGCTTAAAATTTAGTAGGGCAGAGTCATCCGTGTGATCACTCTGGCGGTCAGATACTGCCTGAGACAACCTCAAAGGCTCAGGAATAATAGGTAGGTCATATATTTAAAATACCTAAGTATTAACCTTAGAAAAACATGCGTCTGCCTGTTTCATCTAGTTCTGTTTTCTTTCTTTGATTTGTATCTGAGGAATTTTTTTACTGAAATATATAACTTGTGCCAGTAACAAAATTACTTACTAGAATTGAATTTATTTTTCACCCTTCTCCCCAGGTTAAGATACTGATATAATTAAAAAAGCACTGAAGCTTGATTCCACCAAAATTTCACTCAGGAAAAAAAATCAGTCATACTGTGTTCAGCAGTATGAACTCTAGGATACAGTTCCTCATGTGTGTAGGAATTTTCAAGGCTGAGCTCTAAGTCCAGGCTTATACCAGAAAAATTTGCTTGCACATATATGATTTTACAATTAAGTTATGAGCCCTTGCCCTTTACAAAGACAGAAGTTATAATGTCAAAGGTGGTGTTTTGCTAATATATCTTATACAAGTTGCATGAAATGAAAAGTTTTTTTTGTTGTTTGTTATTTTGCCTGTGTTTCCAATGACCACACACATAGTAAATATTTGTTTAGGGAGTTTTGCCATCATACAATTGTAATTTTAAAAGGTCTTGATCTATTGTAGGTCTTTCAGGTACTTATGCCAGTAACTTCCATTGGAATTCCAAACAATAAAAGAATAAATCATCTACTGGATCACAGCATGAAGAAAAGGACCTTTTTGTTGTATTAATCCTTCAGTCTTTCAGAAAACTTCCATTCATCTGAAGTTAAATAAACAAGTGATACCTCTCCCAATTTATAGCAGAGAGATTATTAATTTGTGTGCATATAAAAAGATAAACCTATAAAATTTAGTACAGACAAGTATATCTTAATAATTTCCATATATTTATTTAGATACAAACCAGATTTTCAAGTGTTAGATCACCTACTGGCAATCATGACCTTGATGGTACTTCAACTAATGGCTTGGGAACTACGAGAACAAATGTATAGAGCGACCCAGATGATTATTCTCAGAAGAGAGATGCTCAATATTTACTACAAATGCCAGAAGAGTTGGCTGTAGGATCACTAACAGCAATATTAATATTAAATGTGTGTACAAACAGGTTGGCTGATAACTTCCAGGTCATACAGCGGCATTCTCTGATGGCTTATTGCCAATTCCACAGTGTGCCATAGTGACAAGCAGATGCATTAAAAGTGCGAAAGAGGAGGTAGAGGGCTGGGATCACACCATGATGGAGAAGCACCTCTGTCCTCTTCCAGAAGAGCACATGGTTGTGGATGTTGATGGTTGGAAAGGAGATGAACTGCATCCGCCGTGTCCGTCTGAAGTGCCAGAGAGAAGCCGTGGAGATACACAGAACATATATAAATTGCAGTCTTTACAGTTGGAAAATGGGAAATGATAGTTATTTATTTGGTAAATCTCCATTTTTAACATCAAGATTCTTTTTTAAGTCTTTGTACTTTTTGGGGGTTTGGGGTTTTTTTCATTTCTAAATCAATGGAACAGAAAGAGCTTGCTTGTTCCCTTATGAAGTTTAAAAATACCCTGAATTACACATTTACTCCCAAAACAAATTGAAATTACCATGAGTATATCAGAAGGTTTTTTGCTTTCATTTGATTGCCCTTTAGATACTGTGTTATTCCAGATCTTTTTTTGATTCAATAGAATTGCTTCACTAGTTTTGTTTTGTTTCCGTATTTTCCTAGAAGGCATTCTAGATGGAAGGGTTGAGAGGCATCTTAACACTTTATTTAAAAGGCTATATTTCAAGTGATCAATTACTACATGGATTTGATGTAATATATAAATTCTGCCCTTTAAATAAGGCTGCTAACACCCATTCTCCCCCTCAAACATTACATTCATCCTCTAATCAAAGCATATCTCAGACTCTAAGCCTTTGTGTCCAAGCTAGCTGATAAATCTATAAACATCAGTAAAAGAGTATATAGGACTTTTAAAGTATTTTGTGATACTAGTGTTTGAACCAAACTTTGAACCAAAGTTGACTGTGGAACAAAGAGTTTGGGTTGGGTAATTTTGTGGCTTGTAAGTTATTGTCAAAATATGAATAAAGATGCATAAGCAGCAGCATATTGAAAAATAAGCATTCATTCTTTCTGGGAAATTTGCAGTTAGATTCATATCATCATGCAGGTACATATGTCCCCTTTCCATTCTTTTTCTCTCTACGCTTACTGTTTGATAATTACAATTACAGGTTTAACTGGTACTTTTCTGGATGCCTTACTCTCACTGAATTTACCTAAAGAAGGCTATAGCATAGCATCAAATATCTCAGTGGATGCTGGTTTAAACTCCCCCCTCCCCCTTCTTGGCTCTCAAGTTCAACTTTTAAAAGCTGTATGTGTATTAGAGTACTTGAAGACCTGCAGCCTGAGTCTAGGAGGTACGACGTGTACTATTCAGATCATACAATTTGGGGTGGATTATACAATTTGGGGTGGGGATGGAACTACCATTAGGCCGTCATTTTCTCTAACATGAAGGCTCAGACATATCAATCTTCCAGTCTAGGCATTCATCCATCTTTAAAATGACAACATAACATTTTTTTTTCTACCAAAATGAATAGTAGTAGTATCTCATTGGAGCCCAGCGGCACTTTCACTTAAGCATGAATTAAAAAGTGTAACAAAACCAGTGAAAAAATACTTCCCTTTCTATTTTCTCTGTGTTCTGACTTTTCTGGTCTTGCTGCAACAGATGGTAAATGAGACTCAAAAGGGAAATCTCTATACATTAAAAGGAGATGTTTTGCTTCTTAGTAAATTTTTAAGGCAGTCACAGGCAAATCCGGTGTGGTCATTCAGGCAAAAATAAATCAGAAAATGGATAATTAATTCCTTATCACTTATTTGCTTATAAATACAAGCAAATCCTTACAAATGTTTTGCATTTCTCACATGAAAAACCAACCACTTCACAAATGAACAGTGCCAATGCAGGGGAGGGAATCAACAGATTGCATCATATTCTATATCTCTTAAATGCCATTTAGAAATTTATATTTTTAGAAGTGGAAAGTTTATTTAATAAGTAGTGCTGAGTCACTGTTAGCTGTGATGTACTGTACCTTCCTCCCTGTATGGAGACCTTCTCTTGTGCAGCCGTAAAAGAAGCCTTAAAAAAATTTCATAAGGCGTTAACTTCATTGAACTCAACTGCTCAACTCTAAATATTGGTATTCTAAAACAAACTTGGGATGTTTTTCAAATATTTTTGTGCTTAATTGCCACAAATCTGAAAAGACCAAACTAATAGACAGTGGCTACATGTCTTCTGAATTTTCTCCTTCTAAACCTGCCCAAGGCCATTGCATAAGAGCCGGAGCAGCACGTGTAAACACTGCACGCTGGCGTGACACCGGCTCCCAGCAGAAGGGATAGCTCTTCTAGATATCCTTAGCCACAAAGCTTTTCTAAAGGAGACATTTCTGAATAGCACGGGTTTCCTCCATGAAATTAGTTTTCAGGCCTTTTAACATCACTGATAGAATCTCATTCATGAACTGAAGTAAAAGAGTATTATTTTGCTGCAGCAAAATGTTTCAAAACAACCAATGAATATATATATGGGGAAGAAACCAGAGTGAAATGCAACAAAAGCTCCAAGGATTTATATGTAGAATAGCAAAAAAAAAAGCTGTGGATATAGATCTAACACTATAATATGTAACTACGATAATAATTCAAAATAAACAATTACCTTCTCATCATTCTGTAGAGACCAGATATTTAAGGAGCAAGCTACCATTATACTTACTTAAAGGCTTTTGTAATGTGATTAAGTTCTTTTGGGTATGAGGGAAGTCTGAAGAGTTTAAAACCTCACTGAGCCCTCTTTGACAAATGTGTGCTGGCAAATGACAATGAATCAAAACCAGCTACAGGTCCAGAGTTAAAATGTTCATGGAGAGACAAAGACTTATTCAACAAACTGATGCTATTAATCCATACTGCTTGCTTCGGAAGAGGAGTTTTCAGTGAAAGGCTCCTTATTATCTCAGAATAACAAGTCTGCTGTATGCATATCTTTTTCCCACTCTCTGTGCCGTCTTTTTAGAAAATTAAAAAAGAACTCCGCTTTGTTCTGAGGTGCAATGAAAAGAAACTTCAAAATTAGTCAAGAAATAACAGGTTTGTTTTCCAGATAGCCTTAGGTCTTAGGAATCGATACATTGTAAGCTATATTGCATGTCTTAAAGTCAAGAGGAAAGTATATAGGCTAGAGAAGGAACTGGAAAACTTGTGCCAGAGTCTCCTCTGTTTTTATTACTGCTTAATTAAATTCCCTTAAAATTAAACTGTTTCTTAAATACGTCAGCACAAGTGAAAAGAGAATCAGGACCTCCTGTTCCAGAGGTTGGAGAATCTATAATTACTCCATAAAACTTTTTATATTTTCCAGTGTCTGGAATGTGTTGGATGTCTTTTGGCAAATTTTTAATTTAATGAGTCTTTCACCTATTCATAGCAGAAAATTACGGAAAGCAGAAATGATAGCTGTCCAGGCATCAGGACATTGACAACCCCTTCAAATTATTTTATTTAATGAAACAGTGTTGATAGAACAACTTACACTACCTTCCTTAGGTAACATTTGTCCATCAAGCAGAGAGCAAAACACATCAGTGGGTCACCAAACCTGACAGGCAGTATTAATTAAAATACCGAAAAGCATTTTAGTGGTATTACTTAAAAAGGTCTAAGCCTACAGGTAGATAGCAAGACATCACGAGGCTTTGGCAGTAGAAAATGTATCAAAGGTAGTTATACATGGATAGAATTTTTTTATTTTTTCCTGTTAATGGGTGGCAAAGTCTCTAGTGCAAAGTTAAATCTGTGGTTGCCATTTGATCATGGGGACGATCGACAAATCCTGAAATGACTCCAGCAGCAATGACCCTGGGCTTTGGAACAATATAGCCCCATTGATGTGCCTCCACTAATAGACCCTTCTCTAAACACAGTGTTGCACGAATGTGGCTGAAGTATCTCAAATCTGAGTGGGCACCAAAGTGATTAAGTTTTGTGAGGTGCTCAGATAAAACGGTGATGGATCACAGAAGTATCTAAAGTAAATGGGCTTTTTGACAGATAAATTTTCTGTCATTAGATCCTTTAGCTTCTGTCTCAACAAGATTCTTGAGCATCCATTCTTTGCATATCTGGATAGTCAAGTGTAGTCAACATGATTTTTTCCACAGTTAGACTTAGATATTCTTAAATTTCTTTCAGATCATTGGTCTCTCATGTCTACAACAGTGAGAAGAAGGCATTCCTTCCTCAAAGAAAAAAATATTAGAAGGTATTCATTCAGTAGTATGAAGCACTTAAAAATTATTCCCTGTATCTGTAAGCAGAAAAAAAAAGATTGCATATTCTGCACCTTACTAATGCAATTGTGACTCTGTGCAAGTAACTGCAGGTTTTGGGGGTTTTGCTTTTAATATATAACTAAAAATGTAGATGAACACATATCGCAACATATAATTTGTATCTTCAAATAAATTACTTGCAAGCGTCTTGCGATACGGATCAAAACCATACATTTAACATAATATTCCTTTGTATTTAAAGCTGTTATGAAACTTGGTCATTATTTCTTCATCTGTAGCCTAATAGTTCCTAATGTTCTCAAAGTCACATACTAGCATCTGTTAATTGAAACTTAAATTACCCCTGTGGGTTGGATAAAGAATACCTAAGTTTCACTTCACTTGCAGTTGAAGCGTAGCCAAATGTAGGTTAAATGTGGCAGATTTCTTCTGCTCAGCTGAATCAGAGGACAAATTATCAAGAATGTATTTGGGGTTATTCTGAACGAGAACGTTCTTAGAACAGATGAGTAATACGCTCTGTCTCAGGCAAAACACCGAGGAACGCCAAGCTTCTCTTTGTGCTTATTTCCAAATAAATTAGCTGCAGGGGAACCGTCACCACTAGCACAATGCTGAGGTGTTATATAGGTCAGTACCAATTCTGATCGCAACACAGGTACGTATAATTTTTGTGTATCAACACCACTTCCCAGAGTAATACCCAAAGTGCCATTGCTCTGTTTAGCCACTGAACCAGTCTGGGAGCTTGTTTTGAAAGGTATAACAAGATAACAGAAGAGATTACTAACCTCTGAGATTTTGCACTTGTAGGCTGAAATAACAAAGACACTGCTATTTCAGCTCTGGAAAGGAAAGTACTTTAACACATTCTTAGTTTTAAATCAACAGTGCTTAACCCCAAATTAAACAGTTGGCTTTGTATGAGCTAGGGCTGCAAGGCGCAGTGCCCTTTTTTGTAAATATGGAGATACACACTGTGCAATAGAAATTATGTGTGATTTTTAATTTCCTACTGCATACTCCACACCCTTGCATAACTCATAATTTCTAAGCCTTTCTGGAAACTTTCTTAGTGTTTGATGGATATGCATTTGAACAGCATTTAGCTCTGAATTGCTTTGGTTTGTATTGAGATTATGTGTGTGTGTGTGTTTGTGTATTTCTATTTCTATTTCTAAAACTACACTTGTGGTTTAAATGGTCTCATAATGAGAGGGAAGGACAGCAGATATGAATTCTTATTTTTACCACTAAGATCTGATATAGGTTATACACAACCAATTTAAAGCATCAGGTTAGAACTCTTTCTGGAACTTAGTGTCCCTCAAGTGGAAATTATTATCCTGGTTAAGATGTGCTCATTGGCATTGCAAATCCAACACATTCGGCAGTTTATCGTCTTAGCTTCATGAGAGTTAGAGCTAAACTATATGGCTTGTGATGGATGAGGAATGCGCTCAAAGAAAATTATCTCTTCTGAGATGAGGGGACCAGTAACTTCTTAAACTACAAAACCTCAGTCACTTGTGTCTGGCGGATCACACCCTATTTCTGCGTCCCTATACGTAGCATGGAGCTGTTTGTCTAGTTCAAAGGATTGCCAGGAGAATTAATTACTTAGTATCTGAATACCTGAAGATGGAGAGAGCTGCACATCATGTTGTAAATCATGCTTATTGCAATACATTGACTAGAATTGTTAATTATCATCCTTGGCTTGGACAAGATATTTTTCACCTCTTAATCTGGGAAGTCTCATTTGCAGGCTGGACAGGGCTTTTATCATGATCTCAGCTGCTTTGCTAACTGAAGCAGCACGTAGAATGGGACCAGCTTTTCTCAGCGTAAGCAAAATGCGATATCTTTGCGTATTATCTCAGCCTTTTGCTTCCTGTCTAATAGTCTTAGCATTTAGGAGCCGACTCCGTAGGTCAGCGCGTACCAGGGGCAGGCGGATTTCCCTTCCCAGGCTGCTAAACAGGGGATGGGGCCAGACTCACGAGCTGGCCGGCGGCTGTTAATAGAATTAGCAGAGGATGGAATAGCACTTTGTTGTAACTGCTTGCAGGAATGTCAGGTTTATTCATAGCATCAGCTTTTGCTCCCCTGCTGTTTTGCTTGTGCCTTCCTTAAATAAAGCGTAGGGCTACTTAGAGGGTTCACACCGGCTCAGCTAACTTTGGAAGATGTGGCAAGATTTCCTTCAGTTAGCATTTCCTTCTAATGCCTTAGCTAGCTCTTCCTTTGCAAAAAAAGCAGTTTAAAATCTCACCCACACGCACTTTTGGAGGGTTATTTAGTCCTGGCAGGAGAACAGTCACCACAGTTCATTTAGAAATTCTACTGTACACCATTGATGGGATCCTTTTAGTCCTTTTCATGGTCTTTGAACATTCAGGTTCTGAGAGAAAGTCAATCTAGGATACTGAATGTCAGCTTTTAGAACTAACACACTGTCCAGCATGAAATGCATATGAACAAGACAAAGGCACCAGCATACTTTTTTACAGGGTGCAGATTAAGATGCTGAGGGGCTATTTCTTTCAGGATATCTGAGGAAATTAAAGGTTCTTCCTTTTCAGGAAGAGATTTGTATTTTGTTGGAGTGAAACAGTGTCTTAACTGCATAGGCAATATTTTAAAGATTTCTTATTTTCAGTTGTTATTGATTGAGTTACCAGAATTGGTAGGAGAAAGGGATCTATTTTTTATTATTTATTATTACTTTCTGCTTCTATACAGCCACTATCTATGGGTTTGAAACAGTATGTGTGTTGCTAAGAAGCCATTAAATCTCGTAATAGCAGAAATCATTAATGTGTCGGCTTCTTTTCTATTGTCATTCTAACATGATTTTTACCACCAAATTCAATCCTGACATACCTGCAGTAATCTTTTTCATTGGAAGTATTTCAGATTTTTTTTGCATTAATGTAATATGTTAATTGACTCTGCATAGTAACAAATAAAAATGTCTGAAAGCTGACATGACTGGTTATTTTCAGGTATAGTTATCATTGAACAGTATTTAAAGGTGATTGAGAACGTGGAGGCATTCAGTAGGGGCTCACATTTAGGGGGGAATTTAGACATTGATCAGAATCAGAAACATACTCTAAACATGCTGATCAAGTATGTGTCAGCTAAAGGGTGAATGAAACTCACAATATTTCTTCTTAAAAGTGATGTGATATAGAGTTAAGATGGATTACAGGCATTTTTTATTATGGAAAAAGCAATTTTCAGAGCAAAAATCAAACTCATTCAAGGTAATGCAGTTCATTTCTATGTAAATAATATGAAAGAAGCTTTATATTAATGGATGCCGATATGCAATTCTTTGTTTTGGAAACTAATTAGAAAGGATTTTACATTATGAGACACATTTTCAAAGCACTCTTAGAAATGCTACATCACCACCTCCATATAATTTCTATCATCTCATTTTTCTTTTTTGCTCATGTTCCTTGCATTTTCTGTTCTTTTGGTCACTTTCCTCTCTCTGTTCTTATATGACCTTGCTTTTCTCAAGAATATTTTTCTCCTTTCCTTTTTTTTCACCTCATTATTACTTATCCTTTATATCGCAGCAGTTCCTAGAACAGGGATTCTCAAACACAAGGAGTCATGATCCCACTTAGGATAATGAGTATAACCATGTAAACAGAAGTGTGGTTGCAAGTCTGGAAATGACCCCAGAAATAAGAATGGAAATGGGGATTGTAAGCCCTGAAGTGGAGCCAGAAGCAAAGAAGTTTTCAGAACATTAGCCAAAGGGTAAAATAATGTGTATCCAACCCTATTCTGCAAAGTGCTGCAGACTCTACAGGGGAATAATTATAAGAATGAGAGAGAACTGAGAGATGGCACAAACAAGCGGGAAAAAATTGGAGAGCAAAAATAAAAAAATGTGAGAGATTCTTGGCCAGTCAAGTAAATCCCAGTTTTTTTCTACCTCCGCTTTCTTCTTGAACTCTTGCTCCCTCTCAAAATTATCACTAAACACTTCAAGATTTCAAATGCTCTTCTCTCTCTGCCCTCCCCGGTTGCACCTTTTCTCCATATCTTTGTGAAGAAAACCAAGGTTGGATGGTGTGGGAGGGAGCTTGCCTTTCAAACAGCCCAGTATCTTCTGCCGATACACTGACAGCTATTAAACTGCCTACCCACTTCTCTACTAAGCCATGTCTTCATAGGGCAATACAGGCCATCTGGGGTCAGGCACCACACTGCCCCGCAGTAACACAACTCGCTTCAAAGAAAGAGAAAAGGGATGCTGACAGCTGACACTGCAGCTCTTTTATGGGAAAAGGCAAGATAAGGGACCTTGGAGTTCTATAAGAAATGGCAGAAACTTTGGATCCACCACTGAGTTAAACGTAAGAGGTTAGATAATTTTGCCAGAGTATTTGACGTTTTTTTTTCCTAACAGGCATGCCATAGAACATTTCTGATTGCAATCTCCGTTTCTGTCAGAGCTAGAATTTGCAGCACCACCTGGACACAACACTGAAGAGATTGTTTACATTTCAGTGACTATTTCGAGATAAAGTGTTGCTAATCAGTTCTTTAAGGGAATATCAGAAGACACAGGAGGCAAGGTTTGGAGTTTTGATCATAAATTCTTTATCTGTTTTGCATTTGGAATGAGCATCTTAAGGAATATCAGAGAATTATATCAAAATAAAAGATTTCCAGCAGAGTAGCGCGTGTATTTTTATTTTATGTATTATGTATGTGATTTCTCTATTTATCCGTGTTAAATTTTGATCAGGTTAATATTACTGGAATCAGTAAAACTGACACATCTAACAGCAAAATGAGATGAGAGACATAGAAGTGTTTTTCCTTGAAGAAAGCTCAGAGTGGTTTGCTCAGGATCTCAAAGCAGCGCTGTTGATTTTTCTCTCTTCAGTTTCACTTGCTTTCCTTCACATTATTTATTTATATAACTCAAGAAAATAAAAGGTTAATTTGGGAGAAATCGGTACAAGCTTTAAAATCAATACACTGAGATGAAAAACTTAGCAGCAAGCATGTTGGGTAGTTTACTTCCATTTGGTGTGGCTGTCTGGAATGAAATGAATTATTTCCCATTAAATGCGACAGCTTTGGGGATAGAAATACACTGAGTCTAAGTGGCTTACTGAAGTGTATGTCACTGTGGAAAAATTAATAGACCACCACACAAATTAGGTGGGGAAAAAAAAGAGAAGTTTTATAGACTGCAGCTATACTTTTCTTGCGGGGGGGGGGGGGGGGTTGAGGAGCATCCCCATCCTCAGCCTATCCCTGCTTATCCGTCGATCTTTGAAGTGGACTGTGAACACTGGAAGGAAAAAAGACAGCAAAACCAGTGGGGGATGAGGGCAAGGACTACTTTATTGGGTCTACTAGGACTTCTTCACGCTCTGTTTTAGCAAACCCAGTTTGAGAGCATTTCAGCTCTCCAGTCTGCTAACAAATACCTTGCAAGGCCACGAGACATTCATTGCTGTATCCTCATATATGACGTATGGTTTCACCAACCGTAGTGGACGCACAGGGTGGCCTCTCACCTTTTGGAGCGATGACACTGTTGCACTACCATTTCTCTCCAAGAAAAGTTCATGAGCAAAATTCCCAGCAGAGGAAGAAGTTACATTAATCACACATTTACAAACAGAGAGCCACGGTGGTAGTGTCTCATCACAAACATGGTGTTTCCTTGTTCTATTTCCCTTTTGGTCTGGACATCTAGCACTGAATTACTGTCTGACTCTCTAGTTCTGATTAGTGTGCAATCCATGCCTTATCAACAAGCCAGTTCTGAGCTCTGGACATACTACCACTCCCAATATGATGAGCAGTGCTGTGTTTATATGTGCTATTTTGTTTAAGAGTTATGTGCAGCTACCAAGCACAACTCCTAGACTTTGCTCGCTACTCCCTAGCCCTGTTTCTTTTTACCATCAACTGCCCGTGGCTGGGGTGGCTCACTGGGCCAGGCAGTCAGGAATTACTGGGTTGGGGTCAAACCATTGAAGCCATCAACAGGAGGAAGGTGGAAGCTCCACAGCCCTGAGGATGGCTCCCATTAGCTGCAGGCACTGACCCTTCCCTCCTCACTGATGCCTGTCCAGCTGGTGAAAGCTTATTGAATATCATGCCAGAGTGTGGCATCGTAGCTTAGTAGATCTGATTTATACTTACGTTAACCAACACATGATTGCTTTATACAGGAGTTCAGCCATCTCCAGGACAGCAGGGCTCCAGCACGCCCAACGCTCCCTTGGGAAGACAAACGCCAGCACTCCCAACGTCCCCCCTTCCTTCTTCTTCCCCCAGATTTTCTTGCCGAGCATGACGTCCAGAAGCAGAACAGCCCTTGGCTCTGGGCAAGCCCTGCTCAGCGGGAACCAAAACGTCCCTGGGTTATCAGCACTGTTTCCAGCACAAATCCAAACCACAGCCCCATACCAGCTACTATGGAAAAAATTAACTCTATCCCAGCCAAAGCCAACACAGCCTATAAACAGATAAGAAACCTGAGCTCAACTTGTGTCTGTGGATAAGAGTTCAAGTCTTTATGTTTCACATCTCCAAATGTCTTATTCTAAGGTGGCAGTACTATTAAGTCAATATTAAAAAAATAATAATAAAAATCTCTTCTTTGTATACAATAAAGAAGAATGCGTTGGAACTAGAGATGCTGTATATAAGCCTGTCTGCCTTGTCTAATGTTTTTTCAGAATGTTCATCTGAGGACTAATGGCTTCCAGTTCATCATGCATTTTTTAATATTTTATCAGTGCTTTTATAAGGTAAAATACATAAGCAACACTTAAAGCCAACACCAAAACATAAGCCGTACTTTGAAATTGGTTTGGATCACTTCCAAAGGAAGTGCAAAGAATGCCCTGGTCCTTCTACCAGAGTACAGTCAAAGCTGGTGGCTAAAGTACTTTCAGTTACTGATTTCAATCCAATAAGTTAAAGATAGATATTAAGTCAGCATTTCCATGAGCTAAAATAAAACGTTACTCTCCAGCTGCTGTGTGGGGAAAAAAAAGCACTAATGTCAGCTCCACCTACCATTCTACTTCACTAGCAAATACTGTTTGGTTTTCATTTGCAAGAAATGTCAAAAGCACCTACTTTTAGGAGGTAGCTCTACTCTGTGAAACCCAAGTGCTGGGAAATGCTCAGACTCTGGAAACAATCTAGAGTTGAAGACTCATCACTGTCTTTTGGTTTTTTTTCTGCTTGCTAATGTAATCAAATCCCAGCTTGTTTTTGTTTTTTTTTTCAGAATTTTGTGAAAACATCTTTGTGACAGGCAAAAAAGTATATCGACATTCTTCAGGCATCCAACCTTTGTTGGAACTTTTCCAGAAAAGTTGTCAGGCCTTATTTTGCAGTGGGATGCTGCCCAGTCAGCAACCCATAGGCACTTAAAAGGATGATTGTTGCCCAAGGAGGCGATTTATCAACATCAGCTGTGCTGACTAATTCATTAATTGCATCAACATCATGATTAGAAATGAATGAAATGTCTCACAGGAAATATTTTTTTGCTGATTCAGTATTTGATAGTGCCTGCATTTTTTTACCTGTGAAGAGTAATACCAGGCATTACATATTTCCAGTACTCCCTTCTCTGTAGTGCTCCTGTTTTTTCCTTACTCATTTTTCTCCCTGGTAGCCTAAGTGAACAGCAAATCTTTCCACATCCTGTTATGTTAACATAATATCTTATCATTTATACTAGAAATAGTAGAAGATATGGTGCTTTTTCAACTAATTGTTGGGTGTGATTCATATCAGCTAAATTTAGATGTCTACAGTGTTGACATCTACATCTGATCCAATCACCTTAGACTCACAGTAAACAGATGAATCACCTGAGATATTTTACCTATCTGTGGTAATTACGGGACGAACCTTACTTGAAAGTACTAACATATCTCCACTGACTACAAATAGAGTCTAAGGTGACTACCTCAAATATAGGAATCTATTTATGCCTGGAAAAATTCCACATTTTGTGCCTTTTGTTATTTGCATTTCAGATGTCCTCTTAGTCATTTTAATTTCTGCTTCAGATTATACTAACTTTCCTTTTGTTGGCATCAATAAATAATTATCAATAAAATTAGTATCAATAAACTCTAATGATAATAAATGAATTATCGACATCAAGAAAATATTAAATTCTGCTTTTTAACCATTCTTCATTGCACATAGACATCGTACTGAGAACAGAATCTCTACACTAATGCACTTATTTATATATTTCATGCATATATGTAAACACAGATGTGCCTTGATGTCCAGCTTATAAACACAGTGTCATACAGGCACTCTAAGTTTGATAACAGATCTCGAAAAAAAAAATTGGACTATTACATTTGAGAATTAGAAGATGATCTGATTTCTGAAGTTTTGTATTCTAGGTGTATCCCAAATTACCCCAACCTAAGAAGTTAGACACCTACTTCTAGGGTGTAGGGGATCGAGAAAGTAGGGAATTGGCATTTTATTATCCTATGTTACCTTTATGTATGTCTAGTTGGCATAATGATTGCTCTGAGAACAGTGCAAATCCTGGTATTATGATTGTGACAGTTTAACTCTTAGGTTGAAGTGAAGACAATGAGATACAGCTATTTATAACAACATACTGTTTAGAGCCTTTAGTGAGTAGGAGACATTGGCCCTAGGTTCACTGAAACCTGAGAAGATTTAAATGCGTTTTTGAGGAACATGTCTAGTTATGAAGAGATATATTATTTTCTGGGAAATGAAAGCTGTATATCAGGTAGAGGAAACCAATGGACTCAGATTTTCCTTTAAACTATGTGAGTATTCAGATCACTCAATTAATGGTTAAGAACATCAACTACTTGTATTCTAAAACAAAGCATTTACTCATCCAGTTATGCTCTGAATGTAAAATGAATTTATTAGGAAAATTGTGTTACTGGGGTTCATGCTAATGCTAAAGTCAAATATCCGTGACCTGTCTGACCCATCCTCCTCCTGCATGTCCTCCTGTTTACCATGCAAGGTGCACAATTAATGTTGAAATTTATTCTCGAGCACCTAACTATCACAGCAGGGAGCCTAGATACTTGACTCAAGGCTATGGATTTCACTCTAGCAGGAACAGAGATGAATATGCATTCCCCAGCTGTAAACTGGGCTAATTGTATTTCCTTGCCCCAGAAAGCTGGGTAGGAAAACATTTTGTGAGGTTGAGAGAGACCCATGTACTGCTGTAGTGGAGACCAGGTGAGTACTTCAGGTAGAGTAAAGTTTTTATTATCCTGCCAATAAAGAACTTTCGTATCATATTACAAATGCCCTGGTGGGCTCTCTAAGATAGTGACTCTAGGCAGTGATAAATCACCTTTTGAAGAAAAGGGTTATCTTTGTATTGTCTGTCTGAGAAATAAGCACTACATATTGCTATTGATCATCCCTGTCCAACCTATGAATGGCACTAATGAGGTCTGGAAGGAGTCACCTCCGGCTCTAGCTAAAATAACTGTGCTAGTCTGGAGTTTTGTGAAAGGGAATATCCAGGAGAAGGAAGCATGTAGGGTTGTACCCACCATTACTGTGTCCAGAGAAACTCTAAATACAATTTGGGAAAGCAATTTTGTCTGTACTAAGAATAGACCAGGTTTTGTTTCTGTTTGCCTTGTAGTAAACCATGGATACTGCAAGGACCACCCCAATAAAAAAAAAAGTGTTAAGTTGTTGGCTGTTTTTGTGGTTTGGTTTGGTTTGGTTTTGTGCTTTTTGTTTGGTTAGTTGTTTGGTGTATGTGTTTGTTTTTTCTTTTATTTTTTTTCTCTGGAGAGAATAGACACAGTGTGAGTTCCTGCTTCCTGCAGGAATACCAGCGTACCAGCAGTTCACACACTGCAGAAAAGGAAAAACGGGAATCCAGAGACTGCCTTACGCTTCTAAAAATCACTGGATTAAAAGTCACAAAGTCTGTTCGGAGCAAGGACAAGAACTCCCAAGTGGCTCCTAAAAGCTAAGCTCTTAGGCTATGGAAGCATGTTATCTCATCTGCTTTCCTCTCTGGCTGAATGAATCATTTCTGGTCGCCCAGTTGTCCCACTCCAAAAAAATACACTCAGAATCTTCACTAGCATCTTGCTTAGGGCAAGAGGTAACCATTCAGCTGAAGAGTGTTAGTACTCTAGCGCCAGGATAAACTGGAGCACACAGATTCAAGTTTCTAATCAATAAATTAACAACTAGGCTAATATGCAAAGCAGAGAAACAGCATGTCATCAATGGATATTTTTATAAAGAAAAGAGTATGAAAATTCTTCACAGTCAAAGGGCAGACTAAGCTTGCTATGTGTGGAAAAGTCGACCAGATCCCTTTTTAACACTTAGGACTGGCTGAGCTAAGTGCTGACTTAAGCCATTTCATGCTGTGTTTTGATGCGATAATAAATATGGTTTTAGAGTACCTACTACTGGATCAGAAGACTTCAGCCACAGGACTATTTCACCAAGCGGGTTTATAAGCCTTTAAAGGAATAACTTTTTTCTTTGTTGGCCTTATGCTGGATAAAATATCACCTGTCTGTACCACTCTGTTTTTATGCTGCTTTAGGTGTCATCTATCGACTTACAGCAAGCATAAACCTTGGTTAAAATTACGAAGTCAGCATAAAATTCACGTCATCTGCTCTGATTACCTGGGCAGAAATACAGTCCTGTGCTCCAACCTGATCTGCAGTGCTTTGTGATCCAGCAATAGATTTAGTATGAAATTATTATGAAATGGCATAACACAGATGACTACAAGACCACACCTTCATAGATCTGCCTCTTCTAAATCCTATTCTCAGGTATGGATTCAGGAACATAATTTCTCTGGCAGCTCAGGAAGCAAAAATGCCATGCATCCTGACACCGTAGTTGACTGTCTTGTCAGATGAGCTAAGGTTTGTGGGGCTGTGTTATAAATGGGATCACTGGAGTGACCTGGGTTAGGTTAAAAAAAAGGTTCCTCTTTACTATTGTTGCTGTTCTTAAGCTCATTTTTTTAAAATCCAGTGAACCCATTTGCAATATTCTCTGCACACAGCTGCATCAGAAGAGATTGAGAAAACAGCATAGTGCTGTGTAGGCTAAGAATAAATAACTGGGAGAGAGGAGGGAGCGGAAAGTTCTTACAGCTTTTGCCACTGGAGGAAAGCATCAATGAACACCACCCTTAGGCTCTTAATTCAGGTTTATGGATTTCACTTCCTAAGCTGGATGTCTAACTTTCAGACTCTCCAGCACTTAACATGATATATGTCCAAGTCCCTTAACTTCTTTATTGTCTCTAACCCTTGTTCCCTGTATCTGTAACATAATTTTTAACGGTTGCCCTGCCTATGGTAGCTGCCTGTGGTATCTATGGAGAGAGGAAGATTATAAGGAAATGCCTTAGATATCCACTTCCAATAACAAAGGTTTCAAAAGTGTCAGAACATGCTATATATTTTCACAGGAGTGTGTACAAAAGAAGGTAGAATTCTTCCTTTGTTTATTTGTTCTATAAATAGATCCCTTTTAGAGACAATTTTAGCATAGGGTAGAACTGCGAATTCATTCCTCTACTACCGTTATTCAAGTACCAAAGCTGAAAAATACGCAAATACATGTTGCTTCAGGTTTAAATGTGATATTTTTGAAGGGGTTTTTTGGTAAGTTGTTTAGGGATTCAGTGTCTTCCAACTCCGTAACAGTGATTGAGCAGCTGCTTACACTTCAGACATTGACATATTTTAGTACACTGCATATTTTTTTATTAACAATTAGAGTTAGAACCTTAGGCAAGATAGCTAATAAGTTATTATTGCTATTTAGTATAATTAATCAGTGTGCCCATTGTTTGTATTAAGGTCTAAGAAAGATATAGCTAATTTTTCAAAATGTACATCACCCATTTTTTCATAGTATACTTTTTGAAATGTGGCCACTATTCCATTAAAAGGACAGGCAAGGATAACTTTTGAAAAATTATAAACTCCGCTTAGGGGATTATAGACCTTTACCACAATCATTACTGTCACTTGAATAGACTGAGGCACCTACGTGCTGCAAGGAAGCGATCTTTAAGCTTTTTCTGCTGGCGAGCTCTAACCAGCTTTCTCCTCTGAATGCCAGGTGGGCTGCAGTGCACTGTGCCCTCCCACTTCTGATGTACTTGTTTTACAAATTTCAGTCCACAACTGCAATTTAACAGAAGGGGAGTCTTTAAAGGAATTATAATAGATCCCAGATGGTAAGACAGAAGAGATGGCAATCTCTCCTGGCATCCATAGGTTTCTAAATTAACTCTAGAAGGTTTTCCCCTTGTTTAGAGTTTTTAAGCTAATCGTTTCTGCCTTTTCGAGCACATTGAAAATTACATCTGTTCTAATTTTTATTTTATTTTTGGTGCTAGTTTTGAACTGGGTTGGAGGATATGACTGTCTGAAGAGAAGAAGTGTATCATTCAGCTATATGGTAAATTCATATTTAATGTTTGAGGGTTCAGTTAGACACTTTTTTTTTTTTTTTTTTTTTGCTAAGATAGGTATTTAAAGAAATATTTGCATAGATGCTTGGAGGCTTAGGATAACCTGTTCCCACATTCCCCATTTAAAATCCCATAATTTTAAAGAAAGAACCTGCTCACATCTGAAAAGCAACTTGAGAAATTCTTCATTAAATCTCTTAAAACTCCTTCTAATATGCCTACCAACTCCTGTAGGTAGAACAGAACCAGACAGACAGCAAGCTGTGATTATTCCTTCGTTTTCATATTTTGCTGTCTTTTTATTAACTTTCATGGACCTGCCATTCCCTCTATTTAACCTCTACTCATATTAGAAAAGACAAATGAACAAGAAAGGTTTCAGCTACCAAAGCTCTGCCAATCATCACTGTTTTCATTTGCTTGGAAGTTATATCTCCATTCCCAACCCTCAACCTCTTTGTGCTTTTCAGATCATAAGCTTTGCTGGGCAAGAGCTCTCTATTTATCTGTATTTGCACAGCACACAGCGCTATCCTCACTGGGGCCTTTGGGTGCTACCGTCCTACAGTAATCATGTTCATTAGCGACAGCGAAGACAAGCTTTGTTTGAAAAATTACAGGTATGGGCGGTGCAGGTCAGGCCTGGGCCTCTGAGCCAGCCTTTCTGTTGAAGGTAGGTTGTTTTCCCTTTAGAGATTTGGAAGAGTTTTTGAACTTTTAGGTGCTGGAGGGGCTCACGCCAATGATCCAGACATCTCTACTTTTCAACACAGGGGTGTTTTTTTCTTAAAACAGCAATAATTTAGGAAAAAATGAAAAGCGATATTTAACCATCTCTTCTTCACGGGGGATTCCTATATTTTTTTTTAAAATCTCCATTTTCTAACCTTTAACTCACAGTAACACACAACACAAAGATGCCGCACAGGCATTTTGATACATATTCAGCTCAGCGGACTGAGCTGACGAAAATTTGGAGTGCAATGCTCAGGTAGTTAAAGGGATGCAGAAGGCTGACTTGGCCTCAGCTACTTCAAGGCGTGATGCTATCAGTGAATAAATTCTAAAGCAAAACAGAAGGCATTGACCTCAGCTGCCTCAAGAGAAAATCGTATAAAAACAGAGACCAAAGAAAAATAAAAGACACTGAATTTGTTAGGTGAAACTTAAAGTTTGTTTAGTGGGTGACCTGCCAATTAGTTCAGGCAGAAGAGAAATGTGTTAGGCAGGAGGCAAAGAAGAAGGACTATGTTTTCAGCCTAAAAACCCTCTTAGAGGTATCTCTAGTTCTGGTCTCTGTTTCCAAGAGTTATTTATGCATATCATAGAAGGCATTTGTACCATAAAAAACCACAACAAAAACAACAAGGAGAGCACATGTTCAGCACAAGTTTCCCACCTTCTGGGGTACTGCCCTCCTCGTTACAGCGTTGAGTTCATGTCTACAGCGGTACTCTCCACAAATGAATAACGATCGTTTAGGCAGCTATGTTCAGGACAGGGTTTGGTCTTCTGAACCTGAAGCGGATGGAAAATCTCGCGGTTTGGCAAGACGTTCACAAGCATCGCTGTGTTTTCTGTTGATTGTGTCCAAGTAGCTCCTCTCAGTATTGGGAAATGGACCTTCGCATCAGTGCTGTGTTATTCGACTAAGACACGCAGTATAGAACGTATTCATGTTAAACATCACACTGGTTCATGAGGCTAACACATGAACGCTTGTGTCAACTTCATCAAATCATACCTAGAGCTGTAGTGGTTCTGCCCCTATGTTCTTTACAGAAAGGAAGATCAGTTGGGTGTTCTGAAACGGTGCATGAGGTAGGCGTCTTTACAGGCTTGGAAACCAAAGAAGGCAGTCTGAATTGAGCCCTCAATTATTATTTTAATAAATGTTCAGTGATGGAAAATCTCTTGCTTTGCTGGTTGTTTATTTCAACAGTTAATTATTCTCACTGTTAAAAATCTGTGTTTTCTCATGTATGTGAATTTGTCTGGCTTCAGTTTCCAGCCCTTGATTCTTGTTACACTCTTCTCTGCTTTATTAATAAAAGCTTTAGTGCTTTCTACCCATGAAAGTACTTACGCACTGTAATTAGACCTGGCAGGGAAATTGTTCTCTTATCTCACAAAAGTTTTTGTCATTTTGAAAAATTCAAGAGAATAATTTCATGAAAGAGTCTGAAATGTAAGCCAAAACCAAATACAATTGTGCTTCACAATGAAAGAAACAATATTGAAATATTTTGTGTAGAATTTAACTGCTGGATTTTTTTAGATTTATTTTTAATGCCATTATGGTTTTCTAGATCTCATGCTCATTAAACAAAACCGATCAAGCTCTTTTAATTCTCTCAACCTTAAGGATTTTCCTCTACCCCCTGAAGTGTACCTGCAATTCTTTTTATTCATGGACTTGCTTTCCACATCTTGCTGACAGCACAGGTTTTTCAAATTTTTTGCTACTGATCTTAAAAGGGTTTTCATTTCAACTCAGAAGTGCTGTACATGGGCAAAAAGACCCACTTTCTAAACGCTGCTTTCTCTTTAATATATAAAAGAACTAAATTAATCTTTTCCTCATAGCATTAGTTTTGGAGCTCGTGCTGAGTGTTGTCTTTTAGTCTGCCCTCTGTTCCCTGTCTTTTTTTGTCTTAGTAGATTTCCAAATCTCTTTTACAATCTTTCCTTTGCACCAAGCAATCCTTCCATTCTGTAACAGGAATACACATTTTTAAACTTACATTAGGACATCGCAGTCAGACAGTACTGTTTTGATGGGTTTTTCCCAAGTAAGCTGTATGTGACCTGTAGTCACAGTCTCCTTATCCTTTATATTAATTCCCCCATAGCCTTTTAGATCTGCTATCCTTGTTATACCTCTTCACTTTGTCTCAGAGACCATATGTTTTTCTCTTCTTTTTTTTTTTTTTTTTTTTTTTTTAAATGCTATTCTTCTTTTGCTCTAATCCTGTGGACCAGCTGGCTAAAAGCCTCTCTAATATGCTTCCGTGATTCTCCTAGGAAGACCTTACCATTATTTGTCTTTCTCGTCAGATACTGTCTCAGACATTTCCCTTCAGCCAAATACTGATTTATATCAAACCATCAGAATTTACCACGAGATTTTCACTGGCTTTAACTGGTTTGCCATTCTCAGTAAAGTTTTATTTATGTACATCAGAGAAAACAGGAAGGATAGGCTCTAGCAGAAAAACAAAAGTCTGTTTTATCACTCTGTCATTATTACAATACTTTGTGTAACAGATTTAATCATCTTCATCATTTTAACATGGTTTTCTGTCATCTGAATCAGATTCTGACATCAGAATGTTCCATTACTTGAACCCTTAACAAGAGATTTCTTGTGTTTAAGAAAGAAGATGTGGAAAGGATTGTGAGTGACCTCTTCAGAATTTTTTGTTATTCTGCTCCTGGATTCACACATCACTTTACCTCCTATTACTAAGTTCAACTGTAAATAACAATTTAATGCAATAACAACCTAAGGCAAGTATCAATCAAATACATTTATTAAAGCAGAAAGCAACATAATTTACATATTTAAGATTAAAGTCTAGAGAGGATTATGAAGATGACTGAACCACCTAAGTGATGGTAAGAAAACAGCTACATTTTTCCATATTTCCCTTAGGGTTCTCCTTTCTGTCATGTCTCTACAACACAGATACGTACAGTTTCACTTAACTGATGCAACCATACTAGTAAACTTACACTATTTACATCTTGCAGCATTATCTAAGCCTTTCCCTGCAAATGATCTTTCCAAATATTTATTTTTTTGTTAAATTCAGAGGGGTTCAGAAGCACATCAAACTATTCATCCAGTCCTAAATGTGAATCCTAATACATTACATCTATTAAAAGTTGGGCCTCTACTCACAGCAAAATGGATTTTTCTTGCACGCTACACGACTACATAGGCATTTCGCTGTACAATGGAAGACCGCATTCCTGACTCTTGGAGAAAACTGGGTGAGCAAATGATCCCTTTACCTGTGTTTTGCTGGCATGAAGCTATTAAAAAGCTCAGATATAAGTTATCTCACACACAGATCTTATGAGGGGGTAGTTGCAAGGAAACCTCCATGAAAAAATGGAAGAGCACAAGTTATAGTAAAAGAAAACTGACATCAACAAGACAAATGACAATGACAATAAGGTGAATACAGCAGCAAGAAGAACTAATCAGCAGCATATCTACATGACAGTACAAGTGACAACACCAAAGCTGCCAGCCCAGATGCCTGAGAATTCTGCCAGGGAGCCAAAAGCATTTGCTGAGGAAAAAATATCTGCACAGTTTGACATCTCTGCTGCAAAAGATAAGGAGAATGAACACTATAATGAGCTGAGAATAGTATATGGCCTATCCCCAAAAAGGCATATAGGGTTTTTTTTTAATTTTATTTTCAATTGACAGAAAAGACTGGTGGGAAAACACTGAAAAAAATGACACCCTCACTCTCCCACCCCCTGCCTTGAGTAATATGTTAAACTACCTTGGTATGTTTTTTTTCTAGTAGTCGGTCACCATGAGCACAGGTATGTTTGGGACAAGGGAGCATCATATATTTAGCAAGTGAAGAGTTTTATGCTGAGTGTTTTTCTTTGTTTCACTCTAAATCATGCCCAACCTTACTTTATACAGTAACTTTTATCGTTTGATTTCTTATATCTTAATGATACCAAAGTATGAAACATACAAAGAAGTAAAAAGACTGTCAGAATAAAGCTTTTGAAGTGATAATGCTCACGTGTCAATTCAAAAACTACTTTCTCTTCCTGTTAACATAATGACCCCCCTTCAACCAAAAAGTCAATATGATGTTCCTTTACTGTCAGAAAAATTGGCTAGTCACTGCAATTATTCCTTGTACATCTAGCTGTATAATGGCAAATTAAAATTAAAACATACTTTTTCCATTGAGATTTAGAATAAGTGGGTGATTTTAGGATAATCAAATGTCAATGGAATTATTTCAGTTCCATTCTGATTTATTATAGCTATTAAAGCAGAAGGTAAAGCATAATAAAGCTATCTGCTTGGCATGTCCAAGAGCTATTTTTCAACACCAAATAACAACCATCTTAATTCTTTTCACCTGTAAAAATCAGAGGTACAGAAGAAATGACTGAAATCTGAAAATAATCTTTTCGATGTAATAATGTTATCTTTTTTCTTTATGGTCATTTTAAATCAATAGAAAAGGTTTTTTAGTCTTCCTTGCCTATGGAATTATTTCACTGATTACAACCTAGTTTTGAAAGGAGCTGACATTATGTGTGAAATCAGGGGAAAGAAGCCAGGTCATAAACTTACAAAAAACTGGCAACATGGTGGAAATAGGAAACTGACCTTTTATAGCAGCACTAATGAGAATCACTCTAATAACTACTGTAACCAGATCTATGAAAACAAATACTCACAGACAATACATATTTTAGAATATTTAAACACAGCTTACAGTGTGTATTAATGCCAGACATTATTCAAAATCCTTAGTGTTTTAGTGGGTTGATTAGGATTTTTAATATGTTCATGTTAATTCTCAGTGAAATGACAAAGCCAGTTAGCGGAGGGTTTGTACTCTGAAAAGTATTAAAGTGAGACAATGGATAAAAGAACACTTGAGTGTTTTTCATAGAGGAAAATTGCGCAAAGTATTTTAGCTCTGGGATTCAATAATACACACAGCTTGATATTTTAGAAGTTGTGCAAAAATCATTTTATCATGTTGAATGAACTCTTCAAGAGACCCAAGAAGGAGTATTAATCCATCACTCTGTTCTCTGTCCCAGAATAGTCAGTTGTTATTCTTCACGCTGCACAATAATGATTGCTCTTGTTTTACTTATCTGAAATGAGACTGTAATTGTGGAAACCAGAAATCCAAAGAAGTTTCAATGGTTGCAAACATTTTGCAAATAAGGCAGCTAGCCTTGGAGAGACCATTCGTTATGCTGTGTGGTAGGGACGCTAGCATTAAAGAAGTGATGGCAAAGCAGACGCAGCAGTAACACAAAACTAGGTGCGGTATAGCACTTCCAGAACTACGTGGAAAGTAGGACCATGACTACCAGAACCAGTAAAGCTCAGTTTCCTGTGGATTTGTGTTTTACTTTGAGGATTCTCTGATGTCAAATAAGATTTGAAAGCACACAAAAGCGTTTTCTTCAGTAGTGAAATAAAAGGGTCTTCCTCTCTCTTTCAGCCAACTACCTTTTTTTTCTAAATTTTCAAGAATTTAATATCTATCCAGACTATTAAAACAACCGAAGCAGATTAAAGTGTTACTAGGATGACTTCTGAAAGACAGATACACACATAAAGCAGTTTTTAATTCTGTGTAGGGGTTACAGATATATGAGAGTCTAACGCCGTCACAGCCAAGAGAGATCTAGTCAATGAACTCAGTGGAGTCCAGCCAGTATTTCAGCTGACTTGTTGACTTGTTGATTGTGCTGACTAGGTCTCCGGTGCTGTCTTCAGCTGTTCACCCTTCGGGGTCTAGTGACATTTAAGATGCCACAGAATACCCCGTCTAGCCTCCAGCTGTAACCCTGGGATGGCAGAGGTCTTCCATTGTATCACTGTCCCATGTGTATGTCTTTGACAAAGAAGAGCATCTAAAATGGTGCTGAATACTTACATGTAGGCAACTCCAGTGAGACCCACTGACTATAACAGAAGCCCAGATACCTATCGCATATGTAGGCACTTATATCTAGACAACTTCATTTGTGCGTATGAATCTAAAATCTGAGTTCTCACCAGAAACACCCAGAAGTACAGACCATGTCGTGAGGTGAGACCCATTTCCTTGGGATATCAACCAGACTTCATCAATATAGATTCTCAGAATTTGCGAGGTCTATACTTAGAACAATAATATCACAAGAATATTTGCTGTAGAAAAACAAGCAAACGGACAAACAGACAAAACCAGCAGCAGATTAACAAGTTATTGCACTTACATATGATCTGTACTCTTATTGTTTAGTACATACAGAATACAGTGTGGACATTTTTTTACTTGCTGAACATTTCCAGGCAAATAGGTATTGTAATGCATGTGCATAACAACACAGCTAAATAATGATAAAAATACTCAAGACGCCAAGATATTTTATATTTTCCTTCACAGACTTCTCGAGCAGAAATCTGACCACCTCACAGGGAAATTTTTAGTATGGAGATCCACAAGAATTTTAGCAATGACTTCTGTTTCAAAAAAAGTTGGCCTAAGTCTGAATGCATAAAATATCTGAACATTTCTTGGTTGTGCCGGCCACATTACTACTATTGTCGACCATGAAATGAAGCTATGGTGTTTGTTGCCAAATGTCACACTTTTTGACTGTAGGCCTTACCAAGAAATTCAGGCAGGGTTTAAGTAATAAGAGATGTGATAAGCATCTACAGAGAACCAGGAACCATAATTACAGCAGGAACCAGAATGCTACTGAGTTATATGAGGATGATACTTCACAAAAATCTTTTCTGGGCAGAATAGGTACATGAGGAGAAATAAAAATGTAGAAGACATTGACACAGACCAAAGTACAGAAATTAATTAGTAGAGCAACACAAGTCAGTAAACGTAAGAAAATCAATACAAACTCATGGTATCACATTTATTGGATCCCTGCCACCTGATAATGATTCATCATTATCTTCATCAAAGCTGAAACACCTTCTAGTTGTCACAAGTTTGATGGTAGAAAGTTAATCGAGCAACATGAATGTATCACCTTGTAATTTTTAATACTAATCTGATTGTCATAGTTAAAGATTCAGGATAGAAGTCCAAAGGCATCTATTGCTGATGACATACATACCATACACATGTGTTCCAGAAGTCCTGCATTAATTTAAAAGGCAGCAGTGAGAATTATTCTTCTTGAGAAAGTGATCTGGATATTGATGGTGACACCAATGAGACACAAGCCTCAGAACAGTGTCACTCAGTTCAATGAAACAGAAAACTGGAAAAAAATCAAACCAAAAGAAGTGATATTAAGTTGATCCCTTTATAAGTTTCCTGAGTATTTTGGATTCTGCATCACACTTTTTTGCATTCATCTATTAATCCACATTATGAAAGTTTAACATGTTACTTTCTGTTTACTGTGTCTCACCAGCATATAGGCACTGCTTAGCAACTTTGTCACTGTCCTCTTAGGATAAGAATAAATATAGCCATAGAACAGACAATTTCTGTTTTGTCTAACTTTTATTCAAGTATATAATGACTTGTGCAAGCCTGTGGCATAAAACAGAAGTATTATGGAGATTACAAATCACTGCACTTATAATATCCTGGGTTTTTTTAAGAATTGGAAAAATGTCTTATTGCACTTAGATCTACTGTTTCTCCTTTTCTATAAAAACAGAACTCAAGCAATAGATGTGTGAACAAATGTGCGAAGAGATACTGGTATAACTATGATAGAGCAGCTGATATTGGAAAGATATATTTAAGAATGACAGCATATAATGGGGATAAATCAAAGGAGGGGAACACAGAACTTCTGAAAAATAACACTGAGACTTAAAAAGGAGGAATTTCAGGTACTACAAGACATCTGGTGACAGTTTATCCTAGCTCCGCTTCGAGCAGCTAACGAAGGTGCCTGAGTTATGAACGTTCGGTTCCTTCATGGTCCTTTATTTGTTTCAAAATTACTCAGTTCAGTGCATACAGTTAGGCAGGATTCATCCAGGCCTTTGAGAGCAATCAAATTAATCTAATGCTGGGATCTTAAAAGCTTAAATTGTAGGAATACTGCTGGGTGGAGATTTTACTGATAGTTTCCCTGAAAAAGTTAATAGTGGTTTTGAAAATACACATTGGAATCTATTTAAATTCAATATGTGTCTGAAAGAAATGCTATCTGAACACCAGTTAATGAAAAAAATACGCTTGCAGAATCTTTTTTTTTTACTTTCCCTTATTACAATATTCTTTACATCTGCATGGAAAATCAAAATTTCATTTTCAAGAACTCTAAGATTATTTCTTGTTGCAGTGAAGAGTAATACTTGCATGTGCCAAATTACTCTCTTAAGGAACATTCTAGAAAAATATGCAAAACATTTCTGATAACATGATCTGACAGTGTTTTGTTGCAGTTTTGTATTGCTTGCTTTCTGATTCTCAATATTTTTTATAAAACATGAAATGTGATTTGGTTTGGGGTTGGGTTTTTTTTTATTTTTTTAAGAGAAAACAGGTCTTTATTGTACAATGTCAAAAGGGATGTTTTGACCTTTTCAGTATCTGGATTGAAACCTGAGCTATTTGGTGCTGATCTATTGTAGATTAAAAAGAAGACCTGCTGAACCCTAAGTACCTGTTAAACGGGTGCACGACATACAGTATGCGCAGTCTGGATCTTCAGAAATAACTTATTTTTGTAGGGAATCATTTTTACTGGGGGTTCATAATCTCCAAGTTTCTGTTTAAGGTCTTTTCCTGAAATTTGTTCTAGGGGTAGGTCTAAACACCTGTGATGTAAGCTGAAATTCAGCTACTCTTGAAAAATATATGGTTTATTAAAACACATATTTAATGTCTAGCTTCATGAATGGGTCATAACAATCATATGCACTGAAGAATTCTATATATTTAGAAACACCATGGTCAATGAAGATCATTATTTTAATCACCCAGCTTGACTGTAAGTCATTAACAGCTTGACTGTAAGTCATATATATCAGTGGTAAATTATTTATATTTAAGTGAGTAATCCCATTGTTTTAGAATATTGCACCTATGGCTGAAAGCTTTTTTTTGGAGGTGTTTTGGTTTTGTTTTTATTCTAATTAAATGAATTTAACATTTTGCTCTGAGGAAATGGCCAAAGCACAATGCAATATAATACCCACCATTAGCTTCAGTTTGTTAATCTGCATTTCATTCTCCAGACAGAGGGGGATTAAGAGGCAAACAAAACAAAAATATCTAAATAGTTCTAATTCACCGAAAAGAATATTAGTTCTATAGTAACGTCATGAATGCACCACCTGCCTTTGACAATCCAACGTTAAGCCATTCCACGGGTTTTCTGAATCAAAACAAACTTTGTGACCCATCTATTCTTATTTTCAAAAAAGTCATGACAGAGAACATATAAATTTCATCAAGAAGTTTGTAACTTTGTCTAGTTTTCTGATGTTTTGTTCAAAGCACTACATAACCTGTTGTATCAAGATTTTTTAAATTGTGGGTTAGACTTCTGTATTTTTTGATTGGAAAGCAGTCAATGCTAATTTTGGATGGACAGAGAATCACAAATGGTTATAGGCTTTAAATACCATCCTCTTCTAAGTTCATTTGACTGCAAAAGGAATTAAATTGGCCTTTGGTAATGCTGATTAGCTGGTTTCTGTGACCTTTCAACATATCCTGTTTGGAGTTAAGATGAAAAAAGAAGAATTCAAATGTGTAATGAGAACTGGCATATTATGACATTTAATAACTGAATAGAGAACAATGTAAAATGTTTGGTAATAATTAAAGCCAAAGTTTTATTCATTTGCCTGAGTTCAACAGATTTTTACGTCAATGTTAAAAATTCTTTGCAAAACATATTTCCCATTAGACCAAGAGAATTTATATTAAAAATAATCATATTTATAGCTTTGAATAACATCACAGAATTAGACTTTGTAGACAGAGATTTGTGTTTGTCATCTTCAGTTCTGGGAAATACCTGCTCCTTTCTTAATTACAGACGTTAAAGAAACAAGCTACCTGCATTTCCCAGGCCAATAAACAAACAATCATTATTTATTTAAATTGCTTAGTTAACTGTTATGTATCTGAAATAAGAAGGCAAAATAGATACTTTATAATCAATGCACATGAAAAAAATACATGGCATAATGCTGCAATGTAAATATGCAGCTCTTTCTAGTTTTAGACAGGTTATCAGTAACTCTTCTCAGCCAAAAATTAATCAATGACTAGTCACTTCAATGTTTAGAGAAAGTGAACACAAAAGGGACTCAAGTCCAGCTGAAGTGAATTTATTTGTTTTACCTGCATGAATATTCATGAACATCGATTGCCAGTGTTCGGTGAATTCTGCTAGTTAAAAAATGTATATGATGACTCTTGGGGATCGCTGTTCATAGTAGAGGCCATCAGATGGGTTGCTTCAACCTAGGCCATAGGAATTTGAAGCTTGCAAGACATCCTAGCCTAAAAATCTATGAGGATTACTGTGCTAATCCGGTATAGTTTGACTGAAGTGTGTTATATCATTATTAGCGCCAGTACAAAAGTCAGTTAAGAACTGGAGGCTCCCGAAATCATGCGTGCCTAAGTAAAAAACATTGGAAAAGAGAAAGGAGTGAAAGAAAGTAGTATGTCACAGTGACGGCTCTTCCCCCTTCCCTGACAAAGTCGCACTGAAATGGGGCTGTGCAATAGTCCAACAAGGAGTTCAGCTGGTCCCACGTTATGGAGTGTCTGATACAACAAGTTGCAGTATAGGTCATTTTTGGAAGATTTGACGATGGAGTTGGTAGAACATCTCTAAAGATTTATGTTCAAGGAACGCAGAACTGAACGTATGAACTGCAAGTGCATACTGAACATAGGCAAGAAACTTCTAGGAAGGTAGGACATGCTACATTAACTTAATCTTTTTATGAAGGCAAACAAATCATTGCAGTTCAAATAAAAAGGATTGCTTGCCAACTTTGGGTGTGTTTTGATAACTGGAATGTAGATACATATTACTGTTTACTTTATTTTTACTCATCTTCACAGATCTTTCTGAATATTCATTGTTATCACTAGCGTAGTAGTTCTTCCTGCAGTTAAGCAAAAATGGATTTTTAACACCCTATAAAAACCTTTCCTAAAAATAAATACTAATACAAAAAGAATGTAAATTTCACATAGCTTTTTGTCAGGAGCTTGGCATCCTTAATTCTTGTTACACTTAATTCCAATATATTAAAGTAGGTGAGTACCATTGTAATGGTTGGGATCCCCCATATATCTTATTATTAAAGAAATGTGACATAAAAAAAAAAAAAAAGAAAAGAAATCTAAGGATAGTATAGATACTTCTAGGTTGTTTACCTGATATTTACTGGAAATTCCCAACTTGGAAGTAAATTTCCAAGCCTAGCACTGCACTGCCCTGACACAGGGAGAGAACAATATGAACTTTGACCAGGATTATTAGACTCTTTCCTCAATCAAAATGCATAAGAAAGGTGTCAAGCAAGAGATACAGCACCAGGAAAGAAAGCGAGGTCTGAGAGAAAAGATAGCTATAGCATACTAAATTTATCGTGCTGCTTAGAAGCCTGCACTGTTCCACCCTTTTAAGCTACCGCTATCAAGGTTTTCCCTTAGTCACTCACATATAAAGGATAAATCTTATGAAGTTTCCAAAGATAACGATAATTTTTGCCTAATTTTCTATTGTGCTGACACCCCCAGCTGCCTGCGTAATCCGTGCAGGTTTGGGGTGTTCATGACTTTTGAAAATCAGGCCACTTATTTTTAATTAAAAGACAAAGGAAGAAATGTGGGGAAAGAAGTCATGTATAACGCAGTTGGAGTTCTGTGACCTCTGCTTCTTACCCTCCTCATAATTGTTGTGCTGTTACCTTGTCCTCTCCTCATCTGTTTCTTGTATCCACCCAGTTTTACTCTTATGTCATAACTTTTGGGGGCAAGGGATATATTTTAATGGCAATGATACACAGGGCATAGCACAAACAGACATTGATACATTGCTAAATACTTTCAGTCTTTCCATAATATCAATTAATAGCCATAATAATCAGATGACGACTTCATCACTTCAAAATCTGAAGCATTTTCAACAGGTACTGAGCAAAACAAAGAAGATTATCTCCACAGATTTGAAAGAGCAAAAGGATATCTGTGTCAGTGTCAATTCCGGACAATACATAACATAGACTGTCGTCCAGTGACATTTGTGTCACAACAGTTTAATTACAAGAGAAAAATTGCTGCTGCTAGTATGGGCTTTTTAAAAGCAGTAGACTTTATAGATATGACTCTATACTTTCTCTGTGTTTGTGTTTGTTCTTTCTATTAAATTCACAGCTTTTTTATAGATATACTTGTTTTCTGAAAAAACTGTTGGATGTAATTTTCAAATATCACTGGTTGCCCCAACACAATTGCATTTCTTTTAGATTATTTGTGAGATAGTTATGACAAACATGGAGCTATTTTTAGGTAATTTACCTTGCATTTTGTGTTCATAGGTGAAATGTCCTGTAGGCAGAAACATTGTATCATGAAACCCTTCCCTCAGCTTTTTGGACTTCCTTTTTTAATTTTGGGTATTTGCCTTGCACATTTCTCATTCTATATCTAAAAGTCACTCACTATATATAGGGTCTACTGAATTTTTTTTCTGTTTGTGAAATTAATAATAACTGTTGTGTCGACAGGTATATCTGATGCTACATTATAATTTATAACATACCTAATGAAGTAAAGTAGTTGTATACACTTACAAAGTCTTTCCAGGTAAAACAGGCTAGAAAGCCTGAAGTCATGTAATTACAGTCAACAGATAATTTGAAAGTCATGAAAAATTGAGAAGAGAGAGAAATAAAAAAAGAAGGGGGGGGGGGGGGGGGGAAGGAGTTGAAAGCAGTCTAAGAAAAGCCTGAGGCATCTGAAGACAGTCATTACTGATGCAAGACAAGGGATATACTAAAGATAGGTAATGTCAAGTGGGAACTATACTGAGCCAGAGTTAAAGCATGGTTGCCTACCTCCTAACAGCCAAATAAACTACTGTAGACCTGCTTAAGCTTTTTCTTTTGCTTATGGTTATCTTCGGCATAAAGTAGGGTATTTTCTGCCAAAATTCTGGGAGCAACGTCATTAATGCTAAATGGTTCTTGTAGGAAATGAGAAGAAAAAGATAGGGTGAAGTGAAAATCCTCAATGCATGATGGTTTATTAATAAGTACAGGTATTTCTTAGATCTGGAATTATCAGCACAGGGAGTTAAAGCATATCAGCCAGGCTAAACATCCATTGTTAAATGAAGAAATTTTGGATCAGAGAAGACTAATAATAATTGTGTTTCCTAATCATTAATTAGAATATTCCTATTACGTCTCTTGGTCCCAAATCCAGTTTAGAAAAAGCTACTGGCACAAGGAACAATTTACAGATTGATCAGTAGTGGCACACATACAGTTGTGCCTATCTGGTACATAGCTGTTTGATTTTAGGTATTTTTTACACAGCCAAATTTTCAAGTGAGAGCTGATGCAGACAGAAATAAAGTCATGTCTGTAGGCAGTAGCTGTAATGTTTCTTCCCAGGAAGAACCTAAGCACTCGAGCCAAGGCCACAGCTCTTAGTCTCTGCTTATAACTGAGTTACCATCAAATTGCCTTCTATTATCAACACCGGAGACTTTTAGGAAAAAGACCAGTCTCCCTTAAAATTGATGGACACAGATGGTACTGCTAGCTGTGCCTTGTTTTATTTTTATTTTTTGGTCATGTAACAAATACGGGTCTTTTTCATGTCATCCAATTATATGAGAGGAAGGGGAGGAGAAATGGATAGTTCATTTTTAATGACAGTAATTTTTAATGAATTTGTTACCTCAACCTAGATTTCAAAACTTTGGAATTAGATGTATTCAAATGATAATAACAGCAACACAGGTACTGGGATGAGGCATTGAGCTCTTATCTACATGGCGACTTCACTGCGCACAAAGCTCTTAACATTGCTGATGATACCTCTTGTGTAGCTACCCATTCTTAATTTTTAAATGAAAACCCATAATCCTTCCACTTTAACCAGCCAAAGCTCTTTCACTCCATTCCGTGCAGTAACTGCAAAAGAAATTTCTCCCATGATTTCAAAAGAACATACAGTTCACTGAGAACACAGAAATATAGTCTTCTGTTTGGCTTCTTGCTTACATATTATTTCTCAGTTTCATTTAAGACTCTACTTTTCCTTTTTTTTTCCTATTGTCCCAGTTACTACTTCGCTTGGGCAAAATACAGTGCTTATTTGTAAGTTGTTTCACTGTGACTCCATGAGAGCCTCCTTGATATACAAAACCACTCGTTGAGCTACAGAAGTCATGATTGGTGGATCGGTTCCTATAAATGCCATACGCCTTAATTTCATTGACAGGATTTTTGAATGCTGCAGCAATGGGTGCTGAAGGAGGAAGCAAGAGTGATCATAGCAACACTAATAACAGAAATAAAAATAATTTAACAATGTATGCTTAGTGTCTTGGGATCCATCTGTATAAAAAGGGACCAGGTGTACACGAAATTATTATTTTTTCTATTTTTTAAAATATTTATTCAATTACAGCGAATAATGATTATATTTTCATAGATGAGAAAACAAACGAATATAGAACATGGAACTAGAAAAGTGACTATAACAACATTCATAACAGGCAGGAATCTGAGAGTCTAAATTTCCCTCTTTCATATTTCCCTACTTCTCAACTGATTAGTTTTGACCTCAGAAGTTATCCCCTGGAGGCTCCTCTCAAAATAAATAGCTAAATAAATAAATAAATATTAGGTCTTCTTAGTTACATAAACATGAACCTCACATAATTTCAATGACACTGACTGTTTTTCTCCCTCTTCAGACTGTTTCACATTACAGTACGATTAAGAAGGGTAGAATTTTGCTTAAACTTTCACATTCCATGACTTGGATTTATTGCCTCTAACTTCAGGCATTTTATTGAAATCCCTCAGTTAGAAGCCTAGTCGCTGTGCCCGTAGTCAAGGCAGAGAGAAAGGTGTGGGTGACTTTCTAGGAGCTGAATAATATTCGAGAGAACTTCTCTTTCTCTGTTGATTCCAGGGGAACTGTAGGTCACCTCCTCAGATTAGGCATTTATGTCTGTTTCCAAGGTAAAATGACAGAAACGCTAAAAAGCCACTAAACTGAGACATTATTTTTAGAGCTATTGCTCATGGCCTGAAGAGGTAGGTGGAAAGAGAAAGAAGCAGGCAGGTTTCCAAGTTTTTAGGGCTACTAATCTACGTGTTTCTTGGAAGGGACCCTCCTATGTCATTTAAACTTCTTGCTTTCCAGGTCAGACCTATAAAACACCAACCCCCCCAAGATAAATTAAAAATTATGCATGTATTATACTCCCTGGGAAAGCCAGCTCTGCATTGCTGTTTTAATTCTTGTTTGCTTTGACAAGGCCAGTAAAGATGGCATTGACCGTGTTAAATTGACAAAAGGGTAAACCTGCTATTCTTCCAGCAGCAGAATGTAATTCAGAATGTAGCTTCTGTATATAAAGAACGGGCTTGCATTTCTAAAAAGTATCTGTAGTGAGTTACACTACTTAAACAATTCCGGGCTGCTGTAGCCAGCCTACTGTTGATAGTGCTTAACTAAAGTCAACAAAAAGAACTGTCTTACTGATACTGTTTGTTGAAATATTAATTCAAGTTTCAGCTGTAAAAATAATAAGTCCTTTAATAAAGTAGTTCTGTTCTCTATCAAAGTTTGCAGATGTCTGTTCTGCCCAAACTGGAGCATGCAGATATAAGCAAACATTACAATAAAGACTGAAACAAAATCAAAATGGAGATAACATTTGAAATTTCATAGTTTCTGTGTTTTAAATAGTATTGTTTAAACTGGTATTTCTTTTGAATACACTTTTAATTTCTTTTTTTTTTTTTTTCCTATGCCAAACATTTATTTGCACATATCTGTTCTTAGACTCAAAAAAAGCCAAGCAGATACAAGTGTGACAAAAAGGCTTAAAATGTTAAACTGTGTTGTGCTCGGCTTGGATGATGGAACCAGTGGGCACTAAGTGCTTGGCAGTGCGATGCTGTGCCATTCCCTGTATGTATGCTGATAATCAAAGCATTGTATGGAGTGAATGCCACTTCAGTTTTATGAGCTTTTTATGTGACGTGGCATATCAAATCTGCCAAGCAGAGGACCATCTGGAAACAGGTCATCAGAATGGATTCTGACACCTCTGACAGACAAGAGTGAGGACAAAGAGCGGAATGGGGGACAGAAACCTACCCCACCCCCCGCACAACCTGGCCGTATGCCAATAGAGATGAAGTAAAACAAATCCAGTTTCCTTCTGTATACTGGAATAACGTGTTACTTGATAACAGGCGCAGATTTACTCAAGTGAATTTAAAAAATCATTTTAAAATGTACTCTCTTATGGAAAAGCTGGGTTTTGTTTTCTTTTTTCTTTCAGTTACAAAAGCACCAATCTTTCTGGGCATAACAGAAGTGTTATCCTTTTCTCCTCTTCTTTTTCTCCACCTAGGGAATAGAAGTGTATTTTAAAAGCTTCACAGCCTGATGTTCAACACACATTGTAGAAACACTCACAGACAGATTTTTGATAAGTGTTCTGAAGCCATTAGGCTACTGTAGTTCAGCTGAGAAGATATTACACAACCATAAATCACTGCAAAAGTAAACTTCTGCTCCAAATGTCACCCAGTTATTAAAATACCACAGCTCCTGATTGTTTGACCAAAATGAAGACCTATGAAAAGTGGTTATTTTCCCTTGATTGTTGGGTTCTTAAGAAAAAATTATCATTTATATAGACATTCTTATCAGAAGTGGATTATAGATGAAAAATCTCGATGCCAGAACTGAAGGGTTAAAATACCCGTTCAGTTGTAAGTCTTTGAGGACTGAAAACATGCTCTGTGCTTTGTATGACTGAGAAACAAACACAGACCCTCATTGAAGACAGTCACAGTCTAAAAACACGAACAAAACAAACCACAGAGTGGTCTGATGATACACCACAATTCTCCAAATAAATCAATTTAAGAACACATTTACACCAGCTCTGTGTTGAACTGAAATCACTCAGGTGGACATGATTATAGTTACAGTCTCTAGATTCGGTCTCAGGGACTATTATAAATCTCATTTTCGCTCGCTTGCTCGCTTTTTTGTTTGTTGTTTTCTTCCTGCGTATTTTTTGAACACTGCTTGGAAAACAAGTGTTTCCAAGCTCTAGAGAGGCTTGAGTGACTTACAAGGTAGACTTAGAGTGGAGATGTCGTTGGAGAGCGGCAAGAGAAGTAAGGATTGCTGATTAGCCTGGCAATGAATGAAAACGGGTATTCTTAATTCTCTGAAGTTGGTTATTGCAGAGGGCAAAAGATCTAGACACGTTTGTTTTTTCTTTTCTTTTCTCTTCTGTTTTTTGTTGGTTTTTTTTTTTTTTTTTTTTTTTTTTAATAAAACAGCTGGTATATTAAAAGGAAAATGATACCCCTAGGAAATCCAAGACCTCCTTTTTCCTGATGCGGTTCAGGTTTGCTCCTGAATCTGCTGGTGCTGGTGTGATTTATGTGGATGCACTAGAACAGAAAAGTACTGAGAGTATAACAGTTATGTCATATGCTGGTAACTCCAGGAAAGTTTTCCCTCATCTAATAACATACTGGATGTATTTTATTGTTTTCCCTTTTCTACTTGGTTGGATAGTGTAACTAATTATCATTTTTTTTTAAAACAGTAACTAGACTCTTCATTTATAATGTTGACTAAGAACAGGAAGAAGCAGAAATTTGTACTTCAGTTCTTTTATGCAGCCAGACTCTAAAGGCCAAATGTCAGAATAATTATATAAAATATTGAGGTGAAAATTCCAGAAGAAATAACTTCTTTGGGCATTACCCTCAAGTACTCCTGGAGAAATACTAGTTTGAAGTACAAAAGAAGCAAGAAAAGTTTAGAGCGTGCACCAGTGCTGCAGAGCTCCTTGGGAAGGGTGAGAAGATGGGAACTCCTCTAGAGACAGAGCAGAAGACATTGAAGTGAACATGGATTCTGACATGAGTAAGCACTGTTCCCAAATAATTAATAGACCTCTTCCTTTCTTTGTCCCTTTAACCTAACCCAGTCCAACAGAACTGTTAGAGCAGTTAATTAGGATCTTAGAGAGAGACTGAGATTCTCTCTCTGGGTTAATTAATTATTGGTTAATCCAGGGTGATCTCTAAAGGGCCATTTACCAGTTTGTTGATGAGTTTCTCTTTCTAAAATTCTATAATTCCTAATAAATATTTAATTGCTATATTTCCATAAAGGGGCAAGAATTAGTAAATCGATCTTTTCCAAACAGAGATCAAGGGGAAAGGAGGTGAAAACTGAAGCGGGGTTCTTTTATTTTACTTATCCCATCCTCCTCTATAGAACTGAAGATTAATGGATGACATGCTGCTATTTTCTACTTCCAAATACAGAAATATAGAATTTAATCTTTTTGTTGCCATGACACCGACCAAAAAATGGGTCAGATGTGGTGTTAAGGAAAGATTTTAAACTGAATTTTGATATATCTATATGACCTCTTCTATGACATTTATACATATTAGTGTATCTATACTATGTACATATAGATCTCTATATATTTATAGTGTATATATTTGTTGATACAGAGGACAAATTTAATCCCCTCTTTTATAGGAGGAGAACTGAAACACAAAGAAAAGAAATACCTCCTCTAGGGTGAGAAGGGGAGGTGTTAGTGCAGCATATCAGCCCATAGTACCACGGGCTAGATGATCAGAAACCCATCTAGGGTTCCGCACGAGAGATCTGCATTCCATGCTGAATGTAAGTTTGGCATATGTGGTGAAGCAAATGGTTACCAGAATACTAGTGCTATGTTTCCTAAAGAGCAGATGACATGCAAAAGACAAGATAAAAGGGAAAAGTGGCTTGGACAGGAGGAGGTATAGTTGCACATTGGAAATCAAACAAAGGAATCTTTAAATTATAGATTGTATGAAAGAGAAGTCAGTGAATGGATTTTAAAAGCACGCTGACTTATTTCGACTGATTTACGTAGGAAGATTTCTCCCAGTGCACAAAGATAATATACAATGGGTTTGAAGAAAGACAGAGAGGAGACAGGTTCATCTGCAGTGGATATGGAGCCTAATGAGAGCCTAAACAAATCAAAGCAGGGCAAAGAAAAAGGAAGACTGACCTCTTAGACAAACTATGTGTGCAAAAATGGAGGAGAGAGAGGAAAAACTGGATTTGGACCAATCAGCTGAAAGACTCTTCTTGACAGCACAGAGAAGGTGCAGTGTTGTCAAGTTTACTAGTGAAAAAAAGTACTGAAGTATGATATTTATTTTGGGCTGTATTACTTTTAAGTTGACCATGAGACCCGAGAAAGAAAATGTGTAAGAAATACATGGCTTTGGCTAAAAGTAATGTAATGAATAGGAAAATAATCATAAAGTTGGAGGGAAGGTGTAAAAGGGTTCAAAAAGAGAACAAGGTGAGGAAAAAAGTGCTAATGAAGAAGATAACTGCCCTAATGTCTGATTTGTCAAGTGCTGTTTGGATCTGTGTAGTTTCTCCTGCACATAGTAGAAAATAAGCTTATGAATGAATTCCAATGGCTTTGGTTAAAATGCTGTCATCTAATAACGTGCTATATCACACAGCAGGTAGACAAAAGTGCTGAAAACTTGGCTAAAGTAATATTGTGTTAAGAAGTAAAGGCAGAGATTTCTAGCCACTTCTAGACCATTTATTCGGTGGTGTAGGAAGCAGGGAAAACATGGACTCCATCTTAACTAAAACCAGTCCACTGCTAAGCTTTTGTTGGCATGGCTTTTTCATCTATCTGCCAATGTAATAAAAAAGAAGCTATAAATGAACTGGTTAGCTTGCTTTTTTTTTTTTTTTTTTTTTTTTTTTTTTTTTTTTTTTTTTTTTTTTTTTGTGGAGCCTCTTTTCCTGAAAAGATCTCTAGAATATTGTATTCCTCCCTAGAAACAAACTTTTAAACTTGTATAGGGAGCAATTAAAATTAGAGTGTGAGATGATGCTAAATGGGAACCAGGTGACAGTGGAAGAAAAAGCATTTTCCACTCTCCACATCATTCAGTCTAAACCAGCAAAGGACAAATTGCTAGTGCAAACTTTGCACAGGAAACCACATTTTCTGATAATAATTCAACAGTGTAATTCCAAATTACCACTTAACACCTTCTACTCCCTGAAACTTTTCCTTAGATTGGTTATAAGGGCAAATAGCATCCTTAATTCAAGGTATGTTTCTGCTGGTAATGGTACTATGGCTTTATGTTTTTCCTTTTATGGCAATTTAATGTAAAAGCATTTTGACAACAGATATAATTTGTCTTCGATGAAGCAAGAGGCTATGGCAGGCAGACTGGGAGGATCTCTCATGTACAGTGCCACTGTATCTTTGTAAACATTTAACTTAATTATGAGGTTTGATGATTCATCCTTGAATGCAGTCTGAAATATGACTCATTAAAACCATATTTTGATCCCTTCATTTGTCTGAGTGCACAAAATAATTGTCTTCAACACTCATGCAAATCATGCATTCGCTGCTCAAATTTAATGCTCAAGATTGAAAGATATAAAAAATGGATGAAGCTTTCCTTCCCACATAAAGTGTGTATGTGTGTGGAAAAGAGGGGGAAGGTGGAGAGATTTTGACAAAAGTTTGTAACAAAAGTTGCTGCAGCCTGAAGCTGAAGTAACTAATCTCTTGGTGACTTATGTGGAGGTTTTATGTTCTGTCTTGCCTAGCAAGTCATAAAAAAATCATACCTTAGCTACTCCAGCCAGCTGCCACATTTATGAGTAAGGACTCATTCTACAAAACTACAGATGGGCAGGTATAGATACACCTATTTCTGTACAGCAGACAGTAAACATTTATTCATGGCTGGCAGGTCAACTGAAATTACCTGCAAAAAAGTTCACTTCAGCCACTTATTTGGGTGGAAGAAAAAGAAAAAAACCCTACAAAGAAACAGTATATGATATTAAGGGAAAATTAAAAGTGGTAAGACAAAAGTTTTAGTGCATTATGCCCCAGTCAGGCCTTATCCTGAAAGGTGTTTGGTGAGTTAATTGACTGATATTTGGTTTACATTTTACATGCCAATTAAATTAATTCAAATAATGCACATACTGTTGTGTAGATATTCAGTTATAAATACAAGAAACAAGTTTGGAATCCATACAGGCATAGTAAAGAAAAAGAAATAGGAAATTGATTCAATATTACATCTCCTAAGAAATTTAATTTAGTTTTGAGTAATTATTAATTAACTGTTTGCAAAGTGTTGCAAAATATTATGCCATACATACAATAAATGCTAAAAGTTAACCATGGTTAAGAATCGTGCATTCGTTAGCACTAGAGGTGACTTTAGCAGCAGTTAAGTGCACAAAGCTGTCAAAAAATACATATTTTTGTACATCTTGTGTATGATATTAACATGTAAACAAAAAATGAGGAAGACTGAGAATGTAAGGTAGCCTGTTAAGCCGAGTTGAGTGTTTCTTGAATTGTTTCCTTCTTTTTGTTTCTATATGCTACTGAGTAAAAAGTGCATTCCTGCTACCATTTCATTTTATCTCAAGACATTAAGGAGTGAATTTCAGAAGTTAAAAACAGAGCAAGACACCTTGCTTTGCCTCAGTGCCTTCAGCCAAATATAAAAGGGGATTTAGATGTTACTATGCCAGTTTTCACCTAAACTATTAATTAGGTCTCAAGGACCTCTAACAGAGCTCACAGCCCTCAGCTGGATGCTTGACTTTCCTCCAGACTGAATACAGTTCTCAACAACAGTTGCAAGCTGTGTGTTAGGACACTGGAAAGAAAAACAAAACAAAACAAAACAAAACAAAACAAAAACCAGAAGCAGTTAAAAAGGTAAAGACATGTAAAATTGTTTCTCCTGCATAGGTGCAAAGACAATTTGGTGCCTGTGAAACTGGGTTAGGTCCTGAATATTTTAAATATCCTTGGGCATTTGCAAGAAAAGTAACATACATATGTGGGCATATACATACATATGTATATGTACATGTTTAGTAATGTAAGTGCTTCTTGATTAGCAGTCTTAACTCCCACTCCAGGGGAATTTAAACACAAAAGTTCCAATTTTCAGGAGAACACCCTAAAAAAACATTCTAAGGGCTGGTGTTGGAGCTGAGAAGGGACACTGTCCTCCTAAAGAAGGAACACATTTTCTGTTGAGACAGTCTATTGGGTTTGTGTGGCAAGGTTTTGGTAGAGGGAGGGCTATAGGGGCGGCTTCTGTGAGAAGCTGCTGGAAGCTTCTTCCCCCACGTCTGACAGAGCCAATTCCAGCCGGCTCCAAGACGGACCCTCCGCTGGCCAAGGCCGAGCCCATCAGCGATGGTGGTAGTGCCTTTGTGATAGATAGAATAAGAAGTGCTGTGCAACAGCCGGAGAGAGGAGTGAGAAGCTGTGAGAGCCCCAGCCCTGCAGCCCCCCAGGTCGGTGCAGCAGGAGGGCAGGAGGTGCTCCAGGCGCCGGAGCAGAGATTCCCCTGCAGCCCGTGGGGATGAAGACCACGGTGAGGCAGGCTGTCCCCCTGCAGCCCAGGGAGGTCCACGGGGGAGCAGATCTCCACCTGCAGCCCGGGGAGAGAGGAGCCCACGCCGGAGCAGGGGGATGTGCCTGAAGATGGCCGTGATTCCATGGGGAATCCCACGTTGGAGCAGGAGACCCGCGCTGGAGCAGGCTGTGCCTGAAGGACTGCAGCCCACGGAAGGGACCCACGCTGGAGCAGTTCGTGAAGAACTGCAGCCCGTGGGAAGGACCCACGTTGGTGAAGTTCATGGAGGACTGTGGAGGGTATGGAGCAGGGGAAGAATATGAGGAGGACGGAGCAGCAGAGATAACATGTGATGAACTGACCCCAGTGCCCATTCCCATCCCCCTGCGCCGCTGGCGGGGAGGAAATAGAGAAAATTGGGAGTGAAATTGAGCTCGGGAAGAAGGGAGGGGTTGGGGGAAGGGGTTTTAAGATTTGTTTTTACTTCTCACCATCCTACTCTGTTTAATTGGCAATAAATTAAATTCATTTTCCCCATTTTATTATTTTAAGTTAGGCAAATATTAGATAAAAAGAGATAGAATCCATAATATGGGCATGAGCTACACTATCTCCTTCTCAAAAAAAGTGCTTATACTGCAGAATGGGACTGTTTCCTGTGGCTTGCTCCTGTATTAAACCCATTTCAGAAACTGCTTCTGCTCACAAGGTATAGGAAGACCTATACCACAAGGATGTCTGTCCCTACTTTCGAATGAAATGGAGTGTGTTTTGCATTTTTTGCTGAACTCAGTGTTGACAATACACACTAGCTTCGTCCAGAGCACGCCTAGTCGATGGGCCCATGAGGGAACGGAGCACTAGCAATGCCTAAGCCATGAACATCAAACAGCCCTATGAAGAAGACAGTTGCATCCTTTTTTTTTTTTTTTTTGTGCGGTAGGTTTTCTGCTGATGCAGAGCTTTGACACTTAACAAGAATGCTTCTTAGGAACATCTGACCCGCTCAGTGCCATGGGAGACCCGTAGGGAGCTGTGGTCTGCCCAGAAAACTTGGCTGCTGAGTTTGCATCTTAATTTTTGCAATTTTTGTCTCTTCTGGAGAGAGTCCTAATAAAGAGCTGGTGGCATCTCTATGCAGAATTCCATACTAGGTGAAGGATGAATTCTCACTATACCCCAAGGAGTTTCAGGATGCATTAGATGTCTCAAGTCTGTAATAATTTACACAGCCGTAAGCAGACACCACTCTATCCCTGAGCTCTTCTTAAGGTTACACATTTCCAGTCCCTTTATTTAATATTAAGTGTTAAAACATTTCTTTGCAGCTGTTCTAAATATGTAGAAGGGGGCTAAATTCACTGGGTCAATTATTAATATCAAATTCTTCATTCAGTTCTTTGTGATATCTGACTGAACAATTGTCAGTAACAGTTTTGTTACTGTCTAGGTTTCTGTCCAAGCTTCTGTTATTGTCTAAGTTTCAGGGGATAATGGCTCTGACATGGCAGTGTACAGCTTCAGAGCAGAGAAAGGAGTTAAAGAGAATTCTGCACGGTATACAAGTTATCCAGCTGGGTGATTTTTCTGTCTGCCTGATCTAATTACCTTTATTACCACCTCCTCCGCAAATAAAGATTTTAGCTTGTCTTTTTGTGGATTCAAGAATGCAGGCATTTGATGGCTGCAAGGAATGCCTCCATTTCAGGGTTTGAAATCTTGAGCCGTGAATTTACTGAGACTCACGCGGAAGTCCACAACGATCTATCTGATTGTGTTTTTTGGAGTGATTAGTGTGGATTTGCCTCAAACTGCTCCTGATGAGAAAGATGTGGGTGCATATTTACTTCTCTCTGTCTCTGCCTCTGCCTCTGTGTAGAACAGGATTTTTTTTTCCCTTTTCCCCTGGTGCATTGTATCTCTGCTTGGTGTATCTAATTGATTTTTCTATTTCAGAGGATTGGAGCTTTGCCAGTCTTCTAGGGTCTGCCTGAAGCTTTTTATAGACCTCTCCTTCCTGCTCCCTTTGCTTTCCTTATGAGTCTTTTCCAATTGTCAGCTTTTCTGTACTTAAGTAATTTTTCATTTAATTTTTGTCTTGTTTAAGCAGGAGATGAAAGGAACCACTTCCTTCAGGTTGCTGCTTTGGTAGGCTTTCCAGGATAGGAGGGTGGATCTCTATTCTTTCTTAGAGTGACAGATAAAGACTAGATCAAGGGCCGGCTCCGTGGATGTCACAGGGAAGTCACAAGTAATTAAAGAGGGGCTGACGATGTATTAATGTGTGACAGAAACAACTGAAAAAACATCTAAAGCAGTTTATAGTAGTGTCACTGGGATGAGATTACAGGTTTTTGCACAGAACCTGGCTTATGCCCTCAGTAAGAACTAGACAACTTTGAAGACTTGCTAAGATGCATGTGGGGAGGGCTGCTGAGGTTGCTAAGGGTGGGAAGAAAGTGGTTCTTGGTGTTTTCCTTCTATAAATCCCTGCTGAGGTTTTCAGAAGGGCTGTGTTTCAACATGTATAATGTCTCTCTACCTAGGACCGCTGCATGTTTTGATCTCTATACAGAGGGAAAACAAAGGTGAAAAAAAATGGAAGGAAAACCTCAAAACCTGATTTGCTTTTCCTCCCAGGTATTTCAGACTGAAACATGGGTTTACGTGCACCCATATTCATCCAGGATTTTCAATAGCTTCATAATCTTAACTGAATTTGTACTCAGGTTTGAACGAGTGTAATAGAATCAACTTACTCTGAGGTCACAGAAGGCGTGAGGGAAGCTTTTCTCCAATTAAATTGCATTATACCTTTATTTGACCTAGACCATGAGTTCAGTACTGATAACTGAAAACTAAAATAAACCTGGCATTTTAAACCTTATACACATGCTTAATAATGGGATTTTAGAGAAATTATACTGTACTAGTTGGACTGTTTTTCTTTAAAGTAGATAAGGAAGAAATAAATATGAAGCTAAAATACATGTGCATAAAACCTATGCAGCATACGGTACGATTTAATAGGTTACTGGAAATGAAATGAAGGTATTAACTGGTCAGAAATCAATAGTATAGGAAGCTGCAAAAATGAAGGGCTTTTGTATTATTTACAGTAAGGTCGTAGTTCCATGTGCTGTTAAGTTCACTTTGAAATTTATTCGGTCATGGTACCAGGCTATTTGATCAAAGCACTGATGCAAAAGCAAAATGGGCAAAAGCATTCTGCTCAGTCAAAACTGATCTAAAATTTTTGAAAGGCTGACTTGTTCAGCACCCTTTTCGTTACGCGCTTATCCTAATTCGTGACTCGAACCTTCTCTGGTATGCAGCAGACTTTTTGCATGGTAACTTCTTTGTCTTTTTTCAAAAAATCTCGTCCTCTAATGTCAGCAAGGTGTTGCTGCCCTCATTTGTGAGAACATACCCCCTCTGTACATTCATTCACTTAAGTCCAGTTCTTTCTTTCTGTTGTAAGAAGATTTTTCTTCCCTAAGGCCTCTCGATGCCTATTGCTTCAGAGCTCAATGTGTCTTCAGACCTATGTGTCTCTATAACCTAAAGACATAATACTACTGATGATTTGCCAGTATGAACAGCCAGAATCATCCAGAACAGAAACTGGCCACTTAATGATTTGTGCACCCTTATGATTCCAGCTAGACTCAAGTATTAGATCTTCGCATGTGCTGGAAGAAAACCTCCTTAAAGAGAACAACTTCTTAGAGTTTGAAGGATGGGATAACTATTATGCCATCTCTATACATTGTTATTGGAATACAGATTTGATAAATCTGGACTGCTAGGATGTTGTGTCTGTATTGCAAGAAGAATAACATCCCTTGTTGGTATGCAGACTGCTGACCCTCCAACTTGAGCCAGGAACCAAGAGTTTGAGCAATTATTACCAGGAAGGAAACAAACAAAAAAAGTTTTAGGAAAAAAAAGATTTTAAAATAACTTTATGGACAATATTTATTCTGCAATTCATTCAGTGAAACAAAACAACCAGAAATACCATATGAAAGAAATCGCTCTGACTTCATAAGCCTTTAAAAAGAAAAAAAAAAAATCTTAATACTGAAGTACATATAGATTTATAAGATATTAAGAAACACAAATAGGTGATTGTCTTCTTAGAGCTAAAGCTTGTCTACGCAGCAGATGTTAGTTGGGAAGATGCAAAAGACTTTTTTAACTGCTGCGGTTGGGAACCTCAATGTGAACTTCCATCTAGTTCCAGAAGAAACAGTCCAGGAGGGCTGTGGAGCATCCAGTGCTGCAGATCATCAAAATTTGGCTGGCCAGGGTCCAGAGGGACCAGATCTAATTTTGAGCAGGAAGTTGGTCTACATGATCTCCAAAAATCCTTCCAAGACTCAGTGATTAGAATATGATTTCAGAGCAGAATATTACCTGGGTTGTCCTTTGGCTTGGGAAAAAAAACCAAAACCAAACAAACCAAAAAAAACCCGAAAACCAGTCTGCTGCTGATCTTCCCTACTTTATTAGAATGCAGACCTCTTGAAAAAATGCCCACATTCCAGAAACTGAGCAGGATACCCCCAACAGAATAGATGAGACCCTAGTAGGTGGTGCCATTTATAAATATTTTTGTGTGCACAAACTAGATTTTTATATTTAGATAAGCATGAATTATCATTTATAGGCCCTTTAAAGTATCCAAGTCATCCACTGGCAAATATGATACATAACCTGTAGATACCTCCACCATTCTGGAATAGCAGTTGGAGGCTAGGCAGGACATTCAGGGCATGTAGATGGCACCAGATAAGATTTGAAGAGCAACTGACTGGCACCTTGAAAATTCTGACCAGCCCCAAAAGCTGAATTCATCTGACTCCTTCCCACGGCTTTGGCTTGCTCCACATGGCTTTTTTATTCTCCAGTGTATTTTTCTTGCTGACCATGTATCCAGTACTGTGCCTTAGGCTTGATGGCTATTCCTGCCTATGCAGTGAATACATGCAATCACAGAATGGGCAGAGTAGGTCCACACAAACAGGAGGAAAGCAGAAGTCCTTAGATGCCTCAGTGGAACTAAGGCATGCTTGCATTCAGCATAAGAAGAAAAATATACGAGAGCTAATGTAGATGATAGCAGGTGATGGGAAAACTTGCCATGGTCCTGCGGGGTTTCCCTTCAAACGCCCTTCTCCCCAGACCTCAGAGATTTTTCATTTACTGGACTTTACAAGTATCTGCAAATAGCTCTAAATAAAGTGTTTCTTGAAGTTAAGATCCATTTTTTGGCAGTGCATTTTTTTGTTTTATTTTTATCTGCAAAAGTTTGCACTTTTTTTTGTCCAGCAGATAAATTTCCTTTAGCACGTCTAAGTGAATGAAAGGTTTATGGGGCTGATCTGCTATGCAGGGAAGAGGTCTTTATGGGCAGGAAAGTAACAAACACAGATCTGCAGAGCTAGGCTAAAAAAAGACCTGGGAACAGTCTAGAAAGTAGTCAAAAGTCAAGATTCGTACAGCATTTTTTTCCCTTACAAATCAACAAAATACATAGCAATAGTCATAGATCTTGCATGGAATAATCTGCCAGAGCCGTAAGTACAATTTGGCCCTGCTCGTTCTCCTAGGCACACGAATGAGTGGCAGCAGGCCCTGGTTGAGGCTGGTGGTTCAGAACAAGTTCCCACTCCCAGCTTTCTGCCATCTGCTCCCCTTTGGTCTGCAGGAACCAGAGGATGAACAGGGCCAACCTCGAGTCTGAGAGAGCAAAAAAACCCACTTTGTTTTCAGATGCCTGCACACCATTGTCACTGGTGAAGCTGAAGGATGGCTGAAGCAGTAATTGAGGAAGGTTTGGTGGACGTCAATGTTCCCAGTCAACGACTTCATTTGCTGCGGCCTCATGCATTAGGTGTGATCACTGCATAGCACAGCGGAGACAACGTGGAAGTGCCTGAACTGATTTTCTACAGGGTTCATGGAAAAGACAGGACCGGTAATAGTTCTACTGGAAACCTGGGAAAGACAGTAATAGTGAGATAAATTTGAGGATGGGAAGTCCCTTTCAATAGGGCATACATTTGTCTTCTTACATTCTTTGGCTGGGCAAGACTTGTGGAAATAAGAGCATCAGAAACCTGGCACAGCAGTTAATGACAGCTATAAGATGTCATGCTGATCCATAAAGGCTTGAAATATGACAGGGGACTATCCTTTCTCTTAATGAACAATTGCAAGAGTGTGGTGGGAAGAAGAGGACAAAACTGAGTTAGGCAGTGATAGGAATCTCTTTGAATTTCTTCTGTCTCTCTACCAAAAAAAGAGGTGTAAGAACGTTGTGGGTAGCACCACCCAAATTATCTCACCAGTTATTATATTGGCAGTGGCTAAGTGACTAGCAGTGAAGTTGGTGAGGTAGGAATTAAAGTTATTTGCTTTCAGAGAACCACAGAAAATGGCATTTTCATGTTTGTCATCTTCTTGCCAGTTAAGATATACTTCCAAACCCATCCCTTTTCCTATCAAAAAGGAAATAGAGTTAGGTTACGTGATTAAAGACTGCTCTCCACAAATACCAGGGGACAAGAAGCACAATGGCAGGCAGGGGAACCCCAATAGCCCGGTCAGAGACACAATTCTTCTTACTGGGATTCTCCCAAGCAGATCTCTGAACAGGCCAAAGTCCATCTGGTTACATCTAAGGTTGTTATTCTGCTTTTTGGCTCGTTCCCTCCTCTCAGAATCCTCAACTCTACTAACTCCCGATCACTGCAGCCTACGCGACCTCTCACCTTCGCATCCTTGAGGAGTTTTTACTCATTTGTAAGCATGAGGTTCAGCAGCGAGTCTCCCCTTGCCACCTCCTCTACGACCTGTATTAGGAACTTGTCATCAACGGACATGAGAAACCTGGACTGCTCGTGCCCTGCCGTGTTGTCCTTCGAGCAGGTATTAGAGTGGTCCAAGTCGCCCATGAGGAACAGGGCCTGCAAACGTGAGGCTTCTTCCAGCTGTCTGAAGAAGGCATGATCTACTTCTTTGTGCCCAGGCGGTCCGTAGCAGACCCCCAGACCTTGGTTCGCCCTTTATTCCCACCCCTAAGCCCTCCGTTGGCTCATCATCCCCCTCTGGGCAAAGGTCTGCGCGTCCCCACCGCTCTCTCACGTGAGGGTCACCTCGCTCCCCTGCCCTCCTGGCCTCTCCTTCCTACAAAGCTCGTACCCGTCGGTGGCGGCGCTCCAGCCACGCGAGCCGTACTGCCACGTCTCCGTGATGTCAGGAATTCACACAGCACTCTGACCGCTAATTCTTCCCGGGTTCTCCCCATTCTGTGGGCGTTAGTGCACGTGCGCTCCGGAGAGCCACCCACTCATGCCCATGGCCCGGAAAAGGTAGAATCCAGATGACCCTACCCTGGCAAATTAACCGTAATGGATTATGCTTACTTTTGGTTTTGAAGGGAATTTCTCAGCTATAGAACTGTCTGTTGGAGGCTTAATCATCTCTCTCTTTTTCCCCTTTTTTTAGCTCAACTCAGAATTCATAAGATAGCAGAACAATCTCTTTAAGGAAAAACTCAGGAAAATGCAGTAACGTGTTCATAGATCAAAGAAAAAATGTTTTATTTTCCCTGAACTAATAAACAAATATGTTTTGTATGCCAGGCATAATGTAAACTACAGATACTAGAAGGCAAAACCCAAAGAAACAGCTGTATTACTGACCATTCATAGGCTGAAAGGAGCTGTGAAAGAAGTTTAATTCAAGATTACCTTGAATATTATTAGAAGGAAGAAAGAAGGAGAAATTAATTTAATTTATTGCATTTATTTTATATACACATATCTTCCATAAGCTGTGCTGGTTTTTTGGTTTTTTTCTTTTCTTTTCTTACAAAGGATAATAGAAAATCCCCTGTATGAAGAAAGAGGTTCAAGAACAAGGTGGACAGCTACATTTTTATGTGTTTAATTTCCTTTTCCTTTAGCTGAGTTCATAACGCTCAATAAAATGTTGTCACTTTATTCTTCATCTATACTGTATGTGAAAAGCTTTTGAAAAAAAACGGATAGTTTAAAACTTCACTAAGTTCATGTCATTTTTTCTGGTCAAGAAATAAATCAGAGTTGGTAGACAGTTGATAGCAATATGTCACTAAAATGTAAAAACTTAAAATTAATATAAATTCAAATAAAGAACCATTTTTTATGTAGTATATTAGCAATAACACATGAAACAATAAACTGATATCAAATCCCCCCAAAATCACATGATATTCATCACGAAAGGTATCTATAATTTAGAATATGTCGCTTTTGTAGATGAATAGTGAATTTCACCGAGAGGTAGATTTGTCATAATTTATAGGAGGTATTTCTCTGTGAAAAGCTGCTCAAACATGCAACAATATTTATATTTTAATCACTATGGGATGGAGGAGAAGGACAAAAAGTATTACTGGAAAGGGTATCATCCTGGCTCTCAGGATTTTCCAAGGCATATACAAATTATACACAAAATTTCTACTCATGTCACAAATGAGCTTTATTTCTTCTAACCTCTATAGCTTCTTAAATTAGAAAAAAACCCAAAGGTGTTACAGAGCCCTAGGTCTTATGTCTCACTTATTAAGTCGCCCTGCATGAACAAATTTTCAGTGTCTTCTGAAGAGGTTCTCCAGCAGACATTACTGCAGTTCCAGCTGTAGTGAATCGTCAGGACAGGTCTGAAAGACTTTGAGGAACTCTTAAAATTCCTTCTATGACACTACTCTCCTGTTTTGGTTTGGTTTGGTTGGTTGGTTTTGTGTGGGTTTTTGTAGCATTCCCTGTATAGATAAACTGGAGAAATGTACGATGAATGATTAGGATAATCAACTCCATTCTCGTCTGTATAGATTGAATGAAGTGGGTTAAAAAACCAGACTACTCAGTCTGAGAGGACTGAGCAAGCCTTTTTCATTGTTGAAATGTGAAGATACGATCATCATATTCTATTCACATCATCAAAATATGAATGGAAATTGTCATGCTTCTTTATCTCACCTGTGTTTAAAGTTAAGCTTATCCCCACCTCATGATCTTATCAGAAGTCTCTATGCCTGTCAGTTTGAATACTATCTGCTATTAAAATTTCTCTACTAGTCTCTCATCTACCATTACATTATATTTAAATCCCTACAGCTCTCTATTCTTTGCTTTCACAGTAGTGATGTGTTGTAGCTCTTTACTGTATTCAGATTTTCACGTGTATCTTATCTGCAAAATTATTTCATGCTTTTTCTGACGTAGTTTACATGACTGATTTAAACTTTGTCATCGGCCTCCACAGTCCCATCCGGGTTTATAGTTAAATTTTTCACAAAATAGGTATTTCTGGGTACTGCTAACAGTGAACTGAGAGAAGCATAATTTTCTTCCTCAACCTCTCAATGGTTGTCTTTCCAGATATTCTTCCTTCTTTAATATCTGGAATAAACCTCGAGTACTCTAATTACTACAGTCAATCTATATTACTTGATTTAATCATGAGAAGAGGCTAAGCTGCATGATGATTTACTTCTGTGCAGCTCCATATAAATCAACTGGTGTCAGAAGAAAAGATTTCTCTTACTATTTTTCTATCTTGCTATACTTCATAGGTTACCTTACAGATAAAGCTATAAGACAGTGCTATAGGATGTAACCTTGATACGTGAAATGGTTACAGTGCAATAATACAAGACAAAAAAAAAGGCAAAGAAAAAATAATCTGTACATTTAACCTTAATTTCCAAACAATAGAAAGATGTGTTTAGAGAACAGAACTTCGAAATGATATTTCATACAACAATGGAGTATCACATAAATCACTTATTGCTTGGAACTTTACATGCAGACCTTAGAAAGGCAAATAGATTTGTCTTTGTTGTTCTCAGCTATTTCTCAAAAACACTGAAAGTCAGCGGAATATGAGATAGAAACCTTACAGTACTTACTACATATAGGTATAATCTTCCATGGAAATGGAAATGTTTTGTTCAAATTTACTGCTGATGATAAGTGCTAAAATAGTCTTTAATTAAATTACTTACAATTTGCACCTAGCCTAATTAGCAATACTATTTATTTATAGAAGAATGGTGGATAATACAGCACTGCTAATTCTGGTAAACTGTGCTGGTTTTGGCTGGGATAGAGTCAATTATTTTCTCATAGTAGCTGGTATGGGGCTGTGGTTTGGATTTGTGACCAAACCAGTGCTGATTGCACAGGGTTGGTTTAGTCATTGCTGAGCAGGGCTTGCCCAGAGCCAAGGGCTGTTCTGCTTCTCCCCCCACCCCACCAGCGAGGAGGCTGGGGGGGCACAAGGGGTCGGGGGGGGACACAGCCGGGACAGCTGACCCCGACTGACCCCAGGGACGTCCCACACCAGAGGACGTCATGCTCGGCAAGAAAATCTGGGGGAAGAAGAAGGAGGGGGGACGTTGGGAGTGCTGGCGTTTGTCTTCCCAAGGGAGCGTTGGGCGTGCTGGAGCCCTGCTGTCCTGGAGATGGCTGAACTCCTGCCTGCCCCTGGGAAGGGGGGAATGGATTCCTGGGATTGCTTTGCTTTTGCTTTCCCTATTAAACTGTCTTTATCTCAGTCTATGGGTTTTCTCACTTGTACCCTTCCGATTCTCTCCCCCATCCCACCCGGGGGGAGTGAGTGAGCAGCTGGGTAGGCTTAGTTGCTGGCTGGGGTTTAAACCACAACATAAGCCTTGAACAAGTTTCTAAGAATGCCATTAGGTAAAACGGTGAGTCTAGCGATTATTTTGAACTCAGTATATATGGGAAACAATCTTGGGGGTTGATGGTTGTACAGAAGAAAGAAAAAGGTAAAGAAAATAAGTTGAATGTCTTTTCCCAGTATTTACATTGTTATGATGCCTGGCCCTGAACATTTTTCTTGCACTAGTTTATTATATTATTTTTCATCCCTTTCTTATTAGTTGATTATGCATTGATTGCCTTGATATTACGTTGATTTTGCATAATAAAATCAATAAAACTTACCGGACATTGCCCCATAATTGTTTGATATATGTTGTCGCTACAACTTGCAATACTGTTTAAATAACAGTAATTTGATCTGCTGTTTTAATATTAACATAAACAATCACAGAGGCTTTCTCAAGAGATGCAATACTTCTTCATGCTTGCCTATACAGCCAGGAGTGAGACTTGGACACTCACTTAAGTAGACTTGATGTCACTGAGAAACTCCATGGAGCCTCGCTGCATTCTGCATTCTGTCTGCTTTGTAAAGAATTCCATCGCTCCCTTTAGGAGGACAATACGTCCCACCAAAGGCTGCATGTTCCTTGATGGGAGCAGCTTCATATTGCGTGTGAGTTAAGCAAGGTCAATAAGGTACCCTGAATCCAGCTCTGACAGGCTAGAACTTCTGTGTTACCCAGCAGTCAGGCTACCATTTAAAAATAGCAGTCAAGAATAATTTATACATCGTAATGAAATTCAAATTGAAAAGTGGTTGCACTAATCAAATCCCAAGGTTCCATGATTGATGTGTGTCAGAAAGGGGCAGAAATTTGTTTATTTTTCCAGAGGGGAAAAAAAAAAAATCAAAACCAAAAATGCCCCCCCCCCCCAATCTCTTAGTGTGTCAATAAATTTAACCAGAGTAAACCATAAGGATTTACATAAATAAACAAATAATCAAAATAAATTAGTAATCTATAAGTGAAAGACTGAATTACTTGTTATGTCATTGGACAGCAGGCCTTAGGACAATGCCAGAATCGGGCTTCTGGCTGGATATCAAAAGACCTTAACTGTTCCCCCTTCCCACACCTACAATATAGCTGTGGTCACCATAATTACGTATCAGCAATAACACAACTTGAGAGAGGATCAACAAGGAAGAAGATATTATTTTATCATAGTTATCTCATTTCTTATATCAAACTTTTTTCATGCTGTCTTAGCAACAGAAAATACTTTGTGTTGACTGAGGTTAGCTGCCACAGAGAATATTAAGGGATAAATCCTGTACATATTCTAGGGATGTATTTTACTTAACTGACTTTATCTGCATTACAATGGGAGAAAAATATGCATATCTGTCTTGAAAACTATTGAGAAATGGCAAAACAGTGGACAGAAAAGTATTAATACAAAAATATAAGTTTGCACTTATAAATAGTATTATAGTGAGAAAAAGGAAGTTGAAAAATGATCATTTATTAAGATATCAGGTATGATTTAGTATAACTCCCAGGATACATAATACAAACCAATAAAATTTTGTTCATAAAAGAAACAACGAGCAGCAACGCGTAGCTGTATAAACTGGATTTCTGTGTTTGAAAGAGGTAATTTTTACTATCCAGTACTGCAGAGAGCAGAGAGTCAAGAACATCACACAGACAGCTTCACAATTAAAATATATATTAAAAATATTATTAACTCTAGGTGCATTTGGAGAGAACTTTCAAAAATGAACAAGGCTTAATTATCTTCAGTGCCTTATGGAAGTCAATGCAGTGAGAGAGCAGAAGAATCAAAGCTGCGTGAGTAACAAACCCAGCATGTGGCGTCAAGTCATTACAAACCCCATTGAGATCACCCTTGGTGGTATTGCTAAATCTAAAAACTGGGTGGAATATATGAAATAATTGACTCTTGGTTGGTTATCTATTTATAGAATCAGTTTCCTAATGAAAACCTTTAAAAAAGTGAAGAATTCATTTGGATAATCGCAAACAGCTGAATCCAAAGTTATTCCACTTTAAAAAGCCTAGAGAGAGGCCTAAAGAGAGAAGGGTGGCATTTAAGACTCTAAGGAAACAACTCTTAAACAAAACACAGAAAAAATGGTCCTGGTTTTAACTGATATTAGCCTATTAAAATAAATGGAAATTGTCTGATTTGTGTATGGCACAGAATGGGCATTGGAATGATATCAGAAGAGGCTATATTTATCTAAATGTAAAACATAAGAAAATTCCTCTACATGTACAAGAAAGTTTCCAAAAATCTTCGGACTGGTTTAAGCCTATTCGTTTTCATATTTGGCTAGTTTTGGCTAGGATAGAGTTAATTTTCTTCCCAGTAGTTGGTATGGGGCTGTGGTTTGGATTTGTACTGGAAACAGTGCTTTTGATTTCCCTATTAAACCGTCTTTATCTCAGTCCACGAGTTTTCTCACTTTTACCCTTCTGATTCTCTCCCCCATCCCACCGGGAGGGAGGTGCGTGAGCGGCTGCGTAGGGCTTTGTTGCTGGCTGAGGTTTAACCAGGACACATGCTAGTTGAATAAATGAGAAAATATTCCTTTGAGAAATGGACGGTGGGTATTTGCAATGCTGTTTCCCAATGAATCACTTAAAGCCTTGCTCCTGCCCTCTTCACAAAGCAGACGGTGGACCCACTGTGGGCTAGTTGTGAAATCTGGCAGAGAAGTCTGTGAGATGGGTTAAAAGTGTGGAAGTAAAATTTTGCCTTCCTGGAATAGCCTCTACATTTAGCCACATCTTATTGTTAACGTAAATTTAAATGATCTGGAGCTTGTTCTCCCGCTGAAGGATATAAAAGCCATTGTTAAGAATGTCAAAAGGTTATTTGAAAGTCCTAAATAGACTTTGTGGTATTGCTTAGGTTTTGTTTTTCTTTTTTATTCCACAAAGTTACTTTGCAGTTGAGAAAAGCAGATGTCACACTAAACAGTGCACACCAAACAGTTCTACCAAATTTTGCAGTTGCGTTGCATGACTGCCTGGACCCTGCACCACCTTTCACGTATAGCGGGTTTTTTAAAGAAAATAAGTTTTATATGGTGGCTTTAGAGTTAGAAAGAGCTCAACTACATGAACTTTACACTTTCTATGAAGATACATAAAAGAGAGTGTAAAAGAAATTTAAGAGTTTAGTGAGAAGATTTACATATTACAACTGTGTTGGTGAATTATCTGGTGCTTTTTCGGATTTTGTGGGATTTTCTTTATTTTAAGGTTGTACAGAAGATAATGTGTTAGCATATCCAGAGAAACATACTGGAAATTGTGTCAAACTTTATTTCGGAAAGATTAAAACAATGTAAATCCAGCTGAACTTTATTTAGAGTTCTTCTCACAGGCAGAAGTTACTTTCCCTAAGGATATAATTACTTTTTTTCCTTTCTTTGTTAGTTCTAATACACAAAGATATGGATTGCTTGTTTGCATGAACTGAAGGAAGCAAAATGAATTTCAGTTCAGCCAAATAGAAAGCCATAACCTAAGAAATGCAGAATGCAGAACATAACTGGAGGATGTGCAGTACCTAACTGTGTACTTACAGCTTTACCAGTGAGTTATAGACTCTGAAGAGAACTTGGCAGTCTTTGAAGCCTACCTTCTAACCATGTACTCCTTAGTCAGCCTTACAGCCAAGACCAGTTGTTTAATCCTTATGGAAGCTATGAGTTGCAGTAAGAAATTAAAATTCCTTCTGTAAGTATGACCAGTTTCTGTCCAGGCCTAGTGCCCATAATGTGTGTACTATGTTGACAAATTGAAGGAGGTTTAGGTATAGCATCAGATCACTGAGAAATTAGAAAATATGCCTTGTGATAAAAGGTCTTAAGGATCTTAACCTACGCAGTTTATAAAGGAGAAAATATGTTGATCGTCCTGTTAGTGTCTTCATTTGCCACAAACCTCTTATAAGGAAGGTTTCAGAGGTGGACACCCAGCAGTCCGAGCCTGTACAGCGAATTTTCCTGGAGGTTATATTGAAAGAAGGCATAATATGCACAAATATGATGAAAAGACTGAAATTATTTGAACTTTAAATTTGAAACAGGGACAGGTAGGAAACAGAGAAGGTCTGTAAACAGCTCTTCTGCAGCCTTGCACGTTATTTTCTCAGCCAAATAAGGAGCCTTCTGCGTTTCAGAAAAGTCTCTGCAGCTCCCTCTGGTTCTTAGAAAGCAAGTTAGCTGGCTGCTGGCTGCTGCTTTCAGCATCTCTTGGACTTCACGGGAGCTCGAGCTTCAGCTTCGTGCTGCGATTGCCTCTCTAACGACCTCCCAAGCGCGGTGCGGTCTGGACGCGTTTCCCTGCTAAGCAGGTTCGGTCACTCCCTGGGGACAAGGCACAACCTGTCGTCCCTCCTGATTGTCGGCGGTGTGAAAGAAATGATCCGACGCTCGCCCGAGAAGTCAAACAGACCGTCACGCCACCGTTGAAGATTTGCAAGTAGGAAGTAGATAATCTCAGACTAAAAACAGAGTCATAATTTAAACACCGAGTAGGGCAGACCAGTAAAGAGCTGGCCGTAGAATATTCTTCGTATCTCTAAATTTCTAAATCAAGTTCTGGTTGTCTTTTATATAGTTCAAAGAAAAGAATTACTTTACATTCTTTGACCTGTATTATGCAGAACTGGAAAGTTACATCATCTAAATATCAAACCATTTAAAATGTCAAAGATTATGACAGATCTTTATTTATACCTTCTAATGTTTTGCTGTTGTCTTCAGTGCTTCTGAACAGTGGCAAAATCTTAAAATTCCCACTGTAAACACTTCTGCATTTTCTGTAACCATTTACAAAAGTCCGTTCTGAAAGCTACAGATTACTGTGCTTATTACTATTCTAATGCTTACCCTGAAATGGTGACATATTGGAGTATTTGAGAAGGCAGCTATAAAATACATGAATAAATGAATCTTCAATTTAAGTTGCAGTACCTTATGAAGGGAGGAGACATAAAAAAGATTTTAATTTCTTGAGAGTAAACTTTTATATTATACTACAGACACAAATGGTTCCCATGCAACCTTGTAACTCTAAGTTATTACTTTTTGATGTACATGAGAACATAACAACCATAATTTTTCCTTATTACACATCTATGTAAACCTCTGTGGTTGACATATGTTTCTGATTAAAAACTCCCCCCTAAAATTTTTAATGTTTCATAACATGTTTGAGTCCATCTAAGGCAGAACTGCACCACATTTTCTTATACGAACTAGGCTTCCCAATTACTAAAAGAATGTAGGGTTTTTCCTATTTGAACATGATTTTCTCTGATTGTTATTCATTACCCCGCTGTTTAGGTAAGAAAAAACACAGAACAATGATCTACAAAGTTTAAGTAAGTTTTGTGATAAAATTTGGAGGCATTTTTTTCAGCTGATGATTACTTCACAAGCAGCAAATTTCCAATTTCTTACTTATAGAAACATTCACATTGTAGGACCGCAAATGCTTTGTGGACTTTCTAACCATGAGACCAAAATATGCCATTTTAATGAAACTCCTTCTCAATGAGGTTAGATACTGAAAGAAAAAAAGAGAAATAAGCAATGCGGTATAACTTTATTTTCATTTTAGGATTCCTGCTGCAACATTAAGCAAATGAAAAAAAAAAGGCATTTATATCATTAGCAACTCTATGAATTTTTTAATAAAGTATCTTAATCAAAAATGTCTATTTCAGAAAGATTTTTTTGCCCAAAAGTCAGCGCTTCAGAATTCCTTTTTTTATTTTCTGTATTTTCAATATATTTTTGTGCTTCTAATTGACAGTATTATCAAAATGCTTGAAAATGTTATATTTAGCAGATCTTGGTGTTCACTAGCACCGTTAGTGTGTTCACTAACACAAAATGCTCATTTAGAAAAAAAGGAACGAAATTAAAAACTCTGATTAAAAATCTGCGCTATCACTAACATTTGATATTATCATTTCTCACAGGAAGTGGCGTCTTTTTTTTTTTTTTTCCTTTAGGTGTTGAAAACCAAATAAGGTAGATCTTCCCTGCTTTGCAGCTACTGTTTATATGAACAAAATGCACAACAGTTTTTCTAGTACCAGCTTTCAAACAGGTACACTTTGTTTTCTTGCTAGTGCTCAGTGTCTCCTAGGAGATGGATCGCATTGTCAAAGGGTATGCAAAACTAAAAATCAAGACAGAAGTTATTAACTGGCTGAGGTTGTTCTTAATGTCTACCTTCCCCTCAAGCAAAGCAGGGAATCTGAATCGTAAGAGCGAGAACACAGACATGGAAAGGAAAGAAAAATTAATTCAACCATCTGTTTTGCATCTAACTGAATGAAAGAATACCAGGAGAGAAGGAAATTCAAGTAGAGGGAGGGGGGAAGAAAAAAAAAAAAGAAGACAACTTCATAAAATAAAAGCAATTAATAAGTCAGGAGAGTATTTACCAAATCATAAATAACCCCATGAGTTAAGAAAGTAGCACCATGAGGTAGCACCGCCGAACCAGCAGGACTCTGGAGACCTCAGCACGCTTCACCCAGAGGACCTGGAAGACGCCTGCGGGGAGGAGACCAACCAACTGTGGCTCTCAAGGCCAAGCATCCCAAGAAAGCTGCCCAGAAAACGTGGAGGAAAGCAGGATAGTTTGTTTAGAGTTTTTACTTTTACGGAGGTTAATGGACTCCAGAGCATTCTCACAACACATTTCGGTTTGACAAATCAATATTTTCCAGTGAAAAATTGCTCCATTTGGGGAATTCCTGGCTGGGATTATTTAGACTGGTTTTCAAGAAAAACAGACACTTTAAATATTAGCTGTTCCACTCACTTTTTGAAATAAAAAATTTTGAAGTGCCTAAAGAATAAAAAAAAGCAGTTGTCAACTGTAGTGATGCATTACTATTACATTTTTGAGAGGTTTTATACAAAGAAGTACGATTTTTCTCCTTTTCGCACTGAAAAAATTTTTCACTAAATATATTGGTCCTCCGGAAGAATGATATTTTGTAGAATGTGGTGGTTTTCCGTCACGTTTGTAGCGCGCCCTCTTTTTTCTCTCTCACGCAAACATACACAAAAAAAGCCACGTGCACATACATGCACATGCACACTCCTGCCTGCTCTTCCAGAGGCTTAACTGACAGCCAGTCTCGTTCCAAAATCCACCATTTTATAAGAACGATACATTTTCTTTTTCCCCACAGCACTAAATGACTCAAAAAGGGTCGGCTTCAACATAGCTGTCATTGCGCTGCCTCGCATTTCTGCCCACTTGCCTCGTTTGCAACGGGGAGGGTGACGAGAAATCAGGAAGGACGAGTGGGTGGCGGGGGTTGGTTTCTATTTGGAGGAAACTCTTTGGAAAACTGTAGAGTTCTTTTATCTGTCAATGATATAACAGAGCCTGACATGCCTAGCAGTAGGCAGAAGCAGCTGTCAGTAGTAGTATAATTTATTAGTATCTCTTTTTGAATAAGAGGGCTGACAGACTAACATGGGAGCAAAGGGGAAATGTGCCAAGTCATCGGCTCGCACCTCAGGCTCAGACTGCCCGTAGCCCACCGTGGAGCGTACACAGCATTAAATATGTATTGACTAATTCAGCGGCACAGTCTGCCGACCGCGTTGTCAGTGATAAGGAAAATGGCTGAGGCATCGCTTCCTCTTGTGGCTGCGAGAGAGCCCCACGCCCAACACCCTGACTCCCAAAATCCTCACCAGGAATAGCTAGAGTTGTCTACAAACAAGATGGCCTGGAGGAAGATTTTTGTTGTTGTTGTATGTGTTGTAAAGCAAAACCAAACTGACAATGAAAAAAAAAAAAGAGGTGTGATGGATAAAGAAAGTGATTTAGAAACCACACAGGCAGTAATTATTACCTAATAATTATACAGTAAGAAAATCAATTTGATTGATGACATTGTGCTGCTGTTGTTTAAGATCCAGAGTGAGTATCACCCAAAAAAAAAAAGAGGAAATCAGTTGTCTGTGCTTATTAGATAAATATCAGAAAGCGGTAGTGAACAGAAAACACCTGCTTTTTTAGTTCTTCCTACTACTTTGGGAAGTGTCAGAAGGAAGGTGACTCAAGACGAGTCCTCGGAGTGACCCCACACAGCTCCGCACGTGGGGTCCACGCCAACACAGACTTGTGGTAGCTACTACATACTCTTTAAAAAAACGACACTGCTTCACGCCACTGTTAAAAAGCCAACATTTCCTCACTTTACTTCCTGCAGTATGTAAGTTGTCTTTGTGGCTGGGTTTTTGAGGGGAGTTTTTTTGAAGGAGGGGTTTTGGTTTTTTTTTTTTAACCCAGCCGTAGCAGTTCATGAACAAAAAGTAATTATAGTAAATCCATGGTAACAGCTGGTAAATAATAACGTCTTAATGGGGAATCCTGAATGTGTTATACTCGGGGACAATCAAAATACAAAAGACCAAGCAATCTTTAGGAATTTATGCCTCCAAGTACCATGAACATGATTGCAGGCAAGAGCTGCTTCAGTACTTCAGGTTCATTATCTTAAAGAGCTTATTGTGAGCCTTTTCAGAGTCTTTGCCATGCAAGAGGGAAACAGAAACTGAATTAACAACTGCCTCAACTTGATAATGAAGCCAACGAACAATTCCTAATTCAATCTATTGTTAATTGATACTGTGCTATTAATGTGGGAGAAAAAGGTAGCAGTGATTTAGGGGAAGGTTTAAGTGGTAATGGTTTTGTTCAGGTTCTCTGTGGTCCTACAAAAAGAGTGAAGCCTTATGCTGAAGGGGTTTTGTACAATTCTCTCCTTTTAAGCTTCTCAGCTGGTGGAAAAATATGCATCTTTAACAAGAACTGCATGAATCGTGATTTTGTACAGCTAAGATCTGAAAAATGCATTTCAATGAAATGCATGCAAAGATTTTGCTGATTCTAAAAGTTGAGCAGGTTCAACTTGAGCTTTGCTGGACTTTCAGAAACAGGCATCTATAGTAACATTTCTGCACTGGACTCAGTCTTCTCCTCTACCCTCTCCCAGTGATAGAAAAACTACAGGTACTATTTAGTAATCTTATCAATTAAATACATGAAGAAACCTGATTATAATTTAATTTCAATAATAATTGTAACAACTTTAATTGGAATATTGGATTTATTTTTCAAACAAACAAAAAAAAGTGAGCCATTTTAAAGCCTCAACTTGATAGCTATGTAAACCTTGGAGATTACATTACAATATCCTGGGAACATGTTATTCCATAACTAGTAATTTTAGTTTCTTTCAACTTCCTTCGAAGTAGTTTGTACTGGTGACCACTCAATAGATTGTTTGTCGCTGAGCCATTGACCTGATCTGTCCTCTCTGTTCCTGTATTGCTAAAGCTACATATTTTTTAGCTGAGTGTTAATTGATTTGTTATACTGGGAACGTTGCGCAACTTTTTTCATGCACTACATGTGGGAGGAAAGAGCTTTCTGTACCTGACTCAGAGCTGTCAAGTGGTCCTTGTCGGTGGGGTATTTAATGGCAGTCTTGTCTCCCAATGGGTAGATTATAGATCATCCTATGGAATTGCTAAATAATCTGAAATGCATACTCTTAAAGACATACAACTTTGTTCTCCATATGTACCGTATTCAGAAATTCTAAATCAATCTTTCTCTTTGGGATGGAAGTGAAGCCTTTATTCTGGGAATGTTGTAGGCTTTGCAGAGACAGAGATTGTGCCATTACCAATCTTTCATATGTATAGGCATTTCTGAAGCCGAAAAGTGACACGGAGCGTATCAGCCTCATTGAGAAGCAACAGTCTGTGTAAAAATGCCGTCTTGTATGAAAATATTTTTCTGCAGCTGATAAGAATATTCAGATTTTATTTCAGTCTCCCAAAAACTTTTAGACAATGCATTTGTAGTCTCGGTTGTGTGATCACATCTTAATTCTGGTGTGTGCTTTTATCTCTAAACTACTGAAAAACAAATGTAAGAAACACTATAATAAAAAAACCACACTAGAAATACAGCCTTAGCTTTATAGTATAAGGAAAAAAGAACATTTGGTTCTGAAAATTTTCAGAAGCAATTTTCTCAAGGATTTCAATGTAAAAAAAGAAAAAGGTCTTTATTCCAGAACCATGAAAGCTTGAATGGAATCCCCCAAACTACTCAAAGATAGAATGTTCAATTAATTTCTTACACTTATTAGGAAAAAAATATATAGCAGGCAAAGGAATGGTGCTTATACGCCAACTATCTATCCTAAATCCACAACAAGTCAGACACTATAAAAGAGCATTTTTTTTTTCTTAACCGTGTTATTTAGGGACCTTAACAAATGGGTCACTGGTCCCCTCATCACAGTTAATGTTAGGTTACGTGAGAACAGGCTTGTCTCCACACACACGAAGGAGAACAAGGTCCCGGTGGTGAGCAGGGGCATCCCAGTATCCCAGTCAGAGATATGAACCCCCGCCCTGGACACCCACGGCCATTCTAGAGGAGGTTCAGCCCTGGGGACCAGGGACACCCCGGGGTGGGGACAGCTTTCGAAGGCTTCTCACGTGTGTGTGCGTGGGTCTGAGCGCCAGCATGGGACCGCGGGGCGGAGGGGCTGGGGGCAGCCACTGGAGACCCGGGGTTCTGCTCCTGGTGCAGCCGTAGGTCTGGGCCAGCTACTGGGGAGACCTGTTTCCATGCGTCCGTGCAACTGGGAGATCAGGGGATCCAGGGACCAGCTCCTGGGTCTCTAAGGCCAGTTACCGGAGGCATCCACATTGTATATATTTATAAATATGTATATATATTCTGCTAATGAGCTTTTATGCTGATTCAAGGGAACAGCATGAAGCTGTTGGTGCTGTCTGCATTTGAGCAGCTGCTGCGTTTTTCTGTCTGTGTTGATCTGTGCGGTCAACCACGTGTATATGTACCGTGTGTGTATGTATACGTGTGCCTGTTGGGAACAGACACCCCGCTTCACTCCCAGCTGGACCGGGGGACATGGAGCTGCGGCAGCCTTGCCTCTGTGGAAGTACCAGATTCAGCAACTTCTAACGGTTAAGACCCATGGGACAAATGTACAATTTAAACGTCATTACCTTCCTTCCAAGAAAAACCAGAAGAATTTCTCGTAAATTGGTTTTATGTGGATGCTGAGAAATCTTTGCTTAACCAGAAAATCTCTTTTGTAAATAATGACTTCAGAGACCTTCAGGCAATTTATAGCTGGCTGAAATGCACACACAAACAGGGAAAGGGGTTTTAGATTTAAAGCAAGATGTTAAGTCTCCAGGGCCCCAGTCCATAAAGGTATTTGGCAGTTAAGTTTTCCTTAGGGGGGTCAATGTAGACATCAGTTATTGGGGAAGAGAGAGTGCATATGTCTTATCATTGCTCGGACTAGGACTCCTTAGGGTGAGTGGGTATTTGTATTGGGAGGACTCATTATTGAAGACAGCATTCAAACAATCAGCTAAAATGAGACCTCATTGCAGCAATGTATACTTACTGCCCATTTTAATTTCTCAGAGCTTTGTATGGGGCTTGAGATCAGCAGCTGTTTGACCCGAGTTACAACAACATGTCTTTGTAAGAGGACGCACACCTATTTGATCCGGTTTCTGTCATCTTCATGATAATGAACTCTCTCTGGGCAAATACAGTCTTCCCGGTAAGGTCCCCCTGTGCAGTTCAAGAATCCATGTGTATACAAAGACTTCTTTTTTGTATATCCTTTCTGTTGTTTCCCTCTCCAGTGTAAATAATTCAGACCTGAACTGCTTGTTCTGTATAAAGAAAATTTAAGTGAAAGCTCCAAGTTGTCTGAGATGCTTAGTCGCTCAAGGGATTTTTTAATCGTCATCTGAGCCCTCTGAGATACAGTCAAATAACCTACATCCCAAGTACAATGCACCATCATTCCCAAATGTATACATTATTTTATGAGCTTACACCAAGTGTGACAATTTCAGTGCATATAAAAAAAAGTCATGATTGAATGGCCCTTGAGACCCACCCTACATTTTCCTTTCATGAAATTATTGCAATGAGAATACACAGCTATATTCTCTTCAGACTTTACAAAAAAAGGATTTTTTAAAGATGATTTCTACAACAGAAAGTCTCTGCACAGCACTGCTTTATTAGTTCTCTAGCACACTTTTATCAGCTTCCTCCTGAGAGCAACTCTATTACCATTTCTCTTTGGAGAAGTACAACCTTTCCTTATAATCCTAAGGTCACATAGCTCAGTTGAGTGCTTAGCTTTTAGGTGGTGTCTCTTTGAGCCGACTCTATACCTTGGCTATGAAATAACCTTATCCTTACTGACTGGCTGATTTGAAAGGGCTTCCCCTTCCAATCAAGGTCTGCGTGCGACCCATAAATGCAGGGAAGCCTGTAAACGTCTTCACATACTTACCTGCAGGTAAGGGGCAATTTGTTTCGGTAGGACAAGACCAGAGATTTTCAAAGGGAAAGGAAAAACCAAGCATCTGTCGGGGTGAGCACCTCTGAGTGACACCCCTTGACTCCTCATCCCTGGCTGCCAGCCCCCCCAGAGGTGGGATATATTTCCCACTTGCAGCTCCTTTCATCTTTCCTCGGGGTGGATGTGGTTACACTGTGCCGTTGGGTTTTATCGCCTGTTTTCGTAGGTTGTTGCTGTCTTTTTTTTTAGATCGAGAATTTATGCCGTCTCTTGGCTGTCTATCACTTTTAGGTCAGGCATATTTCTCCCTTGTTGCTTTTGATGAGGTAACTTTTACTGTTCTGTAGCTATTACTGTCAATACACTAAACTGAAGATGTCATTCTGATAGGGGACAGAGAAGGAAAGAGAGGGAATTCCTAAATTTTTAAACCCTGGGAAATCTACCATAGAATTTGTCTTTAAAATTCAGAATATTTCTGATCGCCTAGTTCCTTTTGAGGAATTAGAAACGAGCCCAGCCTTCCCTCTGCCATCTTCAGCATACTTACCTGACAGGGAGAGCCTGGAATTTCAACAAATATTATGGTACCCATTTTTCTTCCCTCTTTCTGTCTCAAAATGAGAATATCTCATTTGAGAGACACTGTCTTCATCACTTGAAGATATTGTAACATTGGCAAATGCTTACAGGTTAAAATTCATATTTTTCCTGCCTTTCCATGCTTTTAAATTCAATGTAATTTTTTTATCTACTTCTGTTAGATAGTTCTCAATCTTCATCAGGGTACATCCCTCCCTGTCTGTTATGCCTTGCCATCCTTTCTTTGTTTCTTGTCGTGAGACTCCCTGGATAAGGATGTAGCTCAATTCGCCGCTGATGGAAAAAAGGCAATCTACTTTACAGGTTTCAAGTGTTCACACCAAAAAAAAAAAAAAAAAAAAAAAAAAGATTCTGACACAAATTAAAGGTGGTCAGAAGTTCCTACTGCAAACATCAGAGGGACTAATTTCAGCTCTTTTCTTTCCTTCTGCTCTCACTTTAGAGGGACTGAACAGAGGGAGCTTGCAGCTCCTGATAAAACAATTTGCTATCCTCTTCACTTTTGCAACCCAGAAATGGTCTGTAAACTACAGTTTAGATAACTGTGTTTAAATCCTGTGTCTGAAGTAATCCCTGCAGTTTCTGTAATGAATAATTCCAGATTTCCTACCTCACACCTCTGGGAGGTGAAAGGATGCTGTTGCGTACCGATTCCTGTACACCATTTCCACTTCTCTTGCATTGTTTCCTATGTGATAATACACAAGTTTGCCTCAATAGCCCCAAACTGGTAACACAAAGAAAAAAAATACTCATTTTTAAAAGAGCTCTCATTGATAATATACATGCCTAGCTCTTTTATGCAGTTATATTTTCAGCCACTTGAGTGCTTTGATGTTTTTTACATTTTTCAGATTCCTTATAACAGTGCTAACAGCACACTTCAAACTTCAGATGAAGAGTAAGCCTGAGGGCCTAGTGGCAGCAAGCTTGTGAACTGAAATTAGCACACTGTGAAGTGCATGCTTGCCATCATTTAGAACTATGGTGAACAAACAGTTACCCATTAAAAGTCAATGTCAATACATAAGACATTTGTAAAGGCTTGACTATATTTTGGATCAAACCCAGTAAAGTATTTCTGGCAGAATTTTAATCTTTCAAAGAGTCAAAAGTTCATTTCAAACGAAATTCTTAGCAAATTCAGAAAAACCTTGCTTAAATCTAGAGCAATTATCCTCTAATTTCCACTCTTTTTTTCTGACTATTGCTTCTGTCCTTTACTATTATCCAAAATAAAGTAAAATAAAATAAAATATTTTAATTAATGGAATCAGACATTTTTCCATTATCGCTGTGATAGCTTCTGCATAATTTTTCTATCAAACAGTCTGTGCATTTTTATTCTTTCAATACAGTATATATATTCATTGATACTAATGTTGGGTCTGCAGTGTATTTATATTTTGAACCTTTGAACCTTTAATCCATTCAAGCAATATAATTTGTAGATCAGACTGAGTCTAAATTTTAAGCTATGTGTTCATAGTTCATAAAACTTCATTACGATGCATTTTTAGATCAGCTAAGCCGATGTTCTATATATCAAAGTCCCATTGACCTCCTATATACCAAGGTCCCTAATGTGCTCACATTTGACCAAGCACTTCACTTTATATTCTTTTTGGAAAAAAAGAGCAGCGGTATGCTGTAGGTCAACCAAATGAAAGATCAAGGTGCCACCAATCCCCTAGAATCTTTCCGTCATAGTGTTTCATTTATACAACATATGCCAAAATGATACTATCCTGCCATACAAATTCTCTGTTGCAGACAGCTTAATCATGACTAAAAGATCCCTTCATAACCATAAACTAACTGATTAACATGAGCTTTAGTACGTAAGCAAGATTAGGTTTCTGAGAAACAGGATTGTCTACATAATCTCCTATGTTAGTTACCTTTGGTGAATGTTTCTCTCTGATAGTGACTAGTCTCTGATATGCAAAAGGATGGAGAAAATAACATAAAATAAGATCTATTTGACTAACTTTGCATCAAGAGAAAAATGATTTCTCAAACTTACAGACAACCAGATGAAGCCTTCAAACAGGAAATTTTTTGACAGTAATTACATTTATGCAAATCAGTGGATATCTGATTCATAAGTACAGATATACACAGCTGAAGACCAGGGGATGCTCACACCCAAGAACCCAAATCCTTTGTATCTTTAAACATTTTGTTTCCCAAACTGCAGTAAAACTTACTCTTTGATAAAGAAATCTAATCTCTCCTAGGAAGATTTCAGCCAAAAGTAACACTAGATCCTATTTAATATCTAATTACCTCACAGCTAGGAAATTACATCTTATTTCAAGGTTGAGTTTGTCTAATTTTAGTTTTAAGCTCCTGGATCTCGTTACGTGCTTGTCATCAGCTGTGAAGAACCTCTGTTCACTAATATTTTTTGCCATGTTCCTTCGTTTAGTGACTGAGTCACCTCTTGAAGTTCTCTTTGGTAAAGTCAAACTTTTTAAGACTTAGATCATAAGATTTATTTTCCAGTCCAAGAACCTTTTCTTTCATAATATTTAGAAATCATTCTGATGTTCCGTATTTCCTTTAAAGAATGGGCATAAAAATTAGACCCAGCATGGTATTCCAGTGGGTACAATAGCCTTGCTACAAAATTACCAAAGCAGGAGCATTTCCCTGTGTATAAATTTTACTCCCACTTTTCTATATCCAGGAATCTCATTAATCCTCATAACATTAAAGTAGAGGCTTATGCTGAGATTATTAGGTCTCTAAGTCACTGCCTTCCAAGACAGTCTTTCACGCTGCCCTTATTTGATTTTCCTCAGTGGAATGGTTTGTATTTTGCTATTGAATACACTTTTTGTTAGAATGTGACCAGCCCACCGCATCTGAGAGGCAGGATGGTCACTCAGAAGGAATCCCACTGATCTGTTGGAAAAGCATGAGTTTCTAGAACTAGAGTAAGAAAGGAGAAGATGGATACTCATGGAAAACCAGATCTTCCTTACACACTCTCCACCACATTTGAAATTCCATATGCAATGCATGGAAAGAGTTGTGTCCGTACTATAGCAATAACAAATCCAGCAGACTGGTCAGGGAGCCTTGTAGTTGTAGACTCACAGAACCACAGAATGGTAGAGGCTGGAAGGAACCTCTGGAGGTCACCTGGTCCAACCGTCCTGCTCAAGCAGGGACACCTAGACCTTATTGCCCAGGACCATGTGTAGATGGCTTTTGAATATCTCCAAGGATGGAGACTCCACAACCTCCCTGGGCAACTTGTTCCAGTGCGCGGTCACCCTCACAGTGAAAAAAGTGTTCCCTGATGTTCAGAGGGAACCTCCTGTGTTTCGGTTTATGCCCATCGCCTCTGTCACTGGGTGTCATTGAGAGGAGCCTAACTCTTTTCTTTGCACCCTCCCTTCGGGTATTTATATCCATTGATAAAATCCCCCTGAGCCGGCTGAACAGCCCCAGCTCTCTCAGCCTTTTGTCATAGGAGAGATGCTCCGGTCCCTTCTTCACCTTCGTGGCCCTTTGTTGGACTCTGCCCAGTACGTCCATATCTCTCTTGTGCTGGGGAGTCCAGAACAGGACCCAGCACTCCAGACGTGGCCTCACCAGAGCTGAGTAGAGGGGAAGGACCACCTCCCTCAACCTGCTGGCAAAACTCCTCCTAATGCAGCCCAGGATACTATCAGCCGCCTTTGCCTCAAGGGCACTTTCCTGGCTCATGTTCCATCAGGATCCTTTGGTCGTTTTCTGTGAATTCCGCCCAGTTTTGTATTAATTAACCAATAGAAAACATCAAGGAGATGGCTGGTTTTAAAGATCATACCTCTACAAGCTTTAGCTACCAAACTGGTAACAAGGACTCTGTAAGGGAAAAAAGATCCACAGTTCTGTGAATGACCTCTCCTGAAATTAGTTGTCTGTCAGGTGAATCCTTCATTATTTTTAAAAAAATATATCTATAAAAAAGTGGAGAGATACCACTTTCTCTCTCCTATTTTCTCTGATCCCACCCACTAGAGCTGCAAGGAAAGCCATTTACTTATGGAACTTAATAAAGGAGAGATAAAAATGTTAAAGCGTTATGGGGAAGAAGTAGTACAACCAAAATAAATAGGTTGGCACCTAAGGAAGTGCTTTCAGTAAGCACCATATCATAAGCAGTTGTGCTGTATTTTCACAGACGACTTCAAAAAGCATGAGAACCCCCCAGCTTTTTAGCCGGGGTGCTGACAAGTGAAGAATTTCTGAGTGCTCAGTCTTCCTTTTCCCCTCTGTGCATGACCTCAGCCAAAGCTGCCATGGGTAGAAGTGTCCTTTCCCATTAAAGAGTAATCAAAAGGACTACAGAAAGAAAAATATTAGGGGCAAGGCCAAAGAGCAAGGGACAGGCATTAATTGGTGAAGGTGAAAGTGATACATGTCCATGAATTAATATCTAATGGCACATACAAAGGTCTTTAGTGTGCATTAAATTTAGACCCTCTCTTACTGTTAATTCATGGTGTGAAAGCCTAATGAAGCTCTGAATTTTAACTGAGCATAAATATGTGTGAATATATATGATAAGTACATAAACGGGGCTCTATTATCTCTGGTGGTTATTTTAGAGGAATGTTCAGCTTATTCAGAACTTGTGGAGACACGAACTAAACATTGTTATTTGGTCATATTTGTTCTGAGGGATACTAACCCATGGCTTCTAACACGGCAAACATAATATAAAATATAGATACTTCTTTTGCAGGGTTTTATTATTCACTCCAGTTATTATTTAGCAATACTGATTGTAACTTACAGCTTGCCTATGCTTTCTTCATCACTTTTCTTAAAGTTAGGAATGACTTTTTTTTGGTAGTCAAGGATAGTTCTAAGCTACAACTTGATGTGGGATGGCAGATTCCAATCATTGAACACAATTTTCAAATTGTTAACCTCCTCAGAACATCAAAAACAACAATAAAAATAATGCTCAAGGGTTATTAGCAACAGTGAAAAAGGCTGGTTTACAGCTAACACTGATCTTTGGTAAAACTGCATAAAATCAAAAGTGTGTCCATTATTTAAAGGATATTCAACACAGAGGGAGAAATGCCTGAGATGAATAAACCTTTCTTTCCAGAATGCAACAGACTTCAAAGCTTCAGGTTTTATTTTAAACCTTTCAGTGCTTCCAGCTTCTCACTTTGCTGTTGAATAATTTTATTAGGTTGAACTTCAATAATTTCACCAACAACTGGAAAATTTATGAAATCATAATTATAACTTCCTCTTTTCTTAAACAAATGATAGTATATATTCTGTAATTGAGATGGTAAGTGACTATAAAGGGTCCCACTTCAAACTGTAGGATGCATTTTAATTTGCTTATTATTTTGCCAGAATTTAATCAATTGAGCTGACGTTTTCTATGCTTGATGTCTAGCACACACTGTTACAGGGAAAAAAAACCCGAGAGAAAAAAAAATCACACTGTAAGCTCATTATTACTGTGAAGAAGGACAGATAAAAATACATTTATTCCCAATACTAAATTTCTTACACCTATACATGGAGTTCTAGCACATCCGTGCTTTATATCTGGAATATGGCAGCGGGTATCTCCAGTGCAAAGCACGTGCCCGTCAGTGGCATACCTACGCAATTCCTTTCAGTTACAAATGTCTAAGAATTGTTGCTTGCATGTATTCCATAAGAAAAGTGTAATCAAATTATCTGATAATTCAGTCAGTTGAGCAAATTCTGGCTTCACCGACCTTCACCAGAAGAGGACGTGCTCTCAACTATTGCTAACCCTGAGTTCCAGCAGAACTATAGCAGTTAACAGGCATGTTATATTGGAAATCCTGGAGGAGGTTGTATGGTTTTGGCTTGCTGGTATGCCTAGTGATGGACAATCGACAGCCTTTTCACTAAATTGCTCATGTCCCAGCATTATTTGGAGGGAAAATCTTTATTCGGTCTACTCAATAATTAAGAATGAATATAATATCATTGCAGTTGACAAGGAAAATACCACATTGGAAGCTTAACTTTAAAACTTGTTGATGACCTACACAGTAAAGGAGCTGTCAGCATAAGTCCGTGGGATGGAATTTGCTTTTTCTATTTTTCCTCAAGCAAATTGACTTGTGAATTTACAAAACAAAGAAGTATACTGAAGGAACATATCAGCTACGAAGTCTAGAATCTCAGATACTTAAGGGTGCCAGAATTACTGGTTTTAAGGCATTAATAACTGCCCCTCCCTGGGCAGGGGCTTGGTGAAGCAATCTCTAATTCAATATTTAATTTTCTCTTCTATTTCTTTGATTGGCCTCTGCAATGTGTAGGTTAGGTAGCACAAGAGGGAATGGCACAGCCACCCAGTATTTTTTTATTTCTTCCTTTTTTTTAATGTGCAACACTTCCTGTGAATGACTCACCACCCCTTTGGGAGCAGAACACCAACACTATGACATTTTACTATTAAAACAATAAACCATATTAGCCCTGCTTCTTGACCGCTCCATTCTTTTTCAACCTT